>NC_134359.1:31653995-31846495 GCF_048569485.1 Anomaloglossus baeobatrachus
TAGCGGGATAGATAGATAATGGATGGATAGATAGATATAGATAGATAGATATAAAGATAATGGACGTGTAGCGCACCTGAAGCTCTCAGGGTGGTACAAGGTTCTGCATCCCCACAAGGATGCAGGGCCTACTCCCTAGGGTCCCAGGAGACCAGTGCCGGTAACAATAAAAACCTAGGTAATCCCAGTTTTTCCCCAACAATCCTCCATACAATGGTACATAGGTAGGGTCGGACCAATGGAATGCCGCCTAGTGGTGGAGCCAATCCAGTCCACTAGTTGACCAGGTGGGAGGGGCGAACTGAGGAGAGTAGTCAAAGAGTGTCAGAGGAGGAGAGAAGTGAATGTGAGGAGACGTTCTGACCTGGGTTAACGGTAACCTGGTACCCAGGAGAGTAGTTGCTGGTGGAATACGGTGGAGTACTTACAGAACTACGCACCGACGAGGTACAGGACCCTAGGACAGGGACAGGAAAGAGCTCCAAGCTGACCTGTTAACACCTGCACAGCGAGGAGACCATCAAGGACCTCGCTAACCCTAAAAATGCGAAGACTCAGTAGCAAATGGAGAACTGGGGACAGGACCAGAGACTCCAACCCCTCAGGGTTTATGCTACCATCAGGCAGACAGAAGTGGACAAACCACCGGACGGGGACCCCAAGTTGCTCTATGCCACGGGGACCCATTTATCAGAGACAGGTGCAGGGGAAGAAGGTGCCAGAGTACTGAACTGGCACTGGGACGAAGGAGACCTGGAGGTGAAAGCAGCCGGCCTCAGGTAACCAGTTACCACTAACCAGCAGTGAGTAAAAACCAGTTGCACTATACCTCTGTGTGGACTACCTTCTTCCGACGCCCGTCACAACACCCATCCTCTGGGGCCCGGCCCTGCTTGAAGAGGGCCTACCATCCAGGCTGCAATAACACCAGCCCCAGTAGTGACATTCTGCAGCAGCGGCTCCATACCGCAACACCGCAAGTGGCGTCATGTATGAACACTAACCTGACCCCCTGTAAATACACCCCCATTAAAAAAAGGGCCCAGGGCACGGAATCGGGCACCGGCCACCACCGTGACATTCCCAAGACAGACACTGCCCGGGACCGAGTATCCCATATCCCTGGGCATGACAGACGGATAGATAGATAGATAGATAGATAGATAGACGAACAGAAGAGATAGATAGATGGATAAATAGATTGATGGATAGATAGATTGATAGGTAGAAGGATAGATAGATGGATGGATAGATAGATAGATAGATAGATAGATAGATAGATAGACGGATGGATGGATAGATAGATAGATAGATAGATAGAGGGATAGATAGATAGATAGAGGGATAGATAGATAGATAGATAGATAGAGGGATAGATAGATAGAAAGATAGATAGATAGATAGATAGATAGATAGATAGATAGATAGATAGATAGATAGATAGATAGAGGGATAGATAGATAGATAGATAGATAGATAGATAGATAGATAGATAGATAGATAGATAGATAGAGGGATAGATAGATAGATAGATAGATAGATAGATAGATAGATAGATAGATAGATAGATAGATAGATAGATTTAGCCATAATGTAACACTGCTATTGTGGAGGAGCCTACACTACACTTTCTTGTTTCATGGTCTTGTATCCAGATATCTATTTTTTCTCTTGTTTCCAGTACATTTCTTTTATTTCTGAGTCAGAGTCATCTTTAGTCCCTTTTGGATTTCTCACCTGCCAGTTTTCATTCCGTCGACTATTTTCTGTTTATTTTGATGGTCTCCAATAGATTCTTCTTCTCCGATAAACATTAAACAATTGTCTGTTTACATGCAGCTGATGAATGACGGCCAATTGTGAACGGGTTACTGCTGCGACCGCAAATACAGAGCAAAAGTTCACGATCTGAAAGTCTAATTTACTTATTTAGTTTACTGTGTTTAGTTACAAACAGAATTTTTTTATGCTCAACTCCCGTAAAGGAATTAACCAGAATTGCCCATGAGATACGTACCAGCCAATTTCCTGCTGCGTTCTCTGACCCCGGATCCTCTGGACCTTTTTTCTCTCCTCCTCGCACACAGCAGTTGGTCCTTCGCAACTCCTACATGACCGCTTCATATTTCCCATAAGCACCTGGTTTCTCCAGGTTTACCTTTTTGAGCTATAAAAAGTTAAAGGGAACCTGTCAACCATCACCAGTGACCCCTTATATGCAGCCTTATAGAATGTTGTGTATAAGGGCCCAAGCCAATCTGTATTACGCAAAAAAAGACCTTCTCTTATGCTCACCTGCGGGGCGGACCAGTCTGATGGACGTCACTGATCTTGATCCAGCGCCTCCTCTCTGCTTGCGATCACTGTCCCCCTTCCCAGCTCCATGTGGATGACGTGAAGAGGGAAGCCCAATCCCAGCCGAGGGTCACTGGCTTCTCTGATTCATTCAATGTGTGTGCTGATGTTGTGCTCCCGATGGGGTGTGTGACACTTACAATGACATCCAATGTTATCTCCATCTCAGCTGCTGATCCTCATCGTAGACAGGGAGGGCGACACAATTCACACACACAAGTCTCTTTATGAAACAACTCGGAGACTAGTTTATAGTACTTTGCCAACTCTTCCTTAGGTGGACAGACAGGCCCTCTTGTGCTGCCTCTGCTCTCCCATGAGATTCTAACTTGCTTGCACTCGCTCTGGGCTTCTATCCTCTAGCAGTCGAGTCTAATACCTGCTTCTTCCCCGTAATCTCTCCTAGAGGCTTCCATGTCTCACTTGGGCCCTTGGCCAACTTACTAGCTCTCAACCAGTTCAGGATCCCGCCGGCGGTCTCTATAACCCGACGTACCACCAATCTCAGGACACTCCACAGCCCGTCCGCAGGGTGAAGTCTCGACACATGGGAGGATTCCTCCCATCCTCGACAGGCTATTCTGGCCCTGTCCACTCACTTGGACCTCTGCAGCTTCACTGAACTCTATCTTTCCTGTGTTTCCAACCTTCTCTGTTCACTCTCCCTCCTTGTCTCTGTGTCTGCTCTATCGTAACAAGCTCACTACCTACTACTGCACCCCACTCCTGCACACTTAGTCCCTAGTTGCGCTACACTAAAACATCCTATATTAGTAATGCTATATCTATCATATCTATAACGTTTTATCTACAGAACTCCTGGCTCTCTATACTATGTCTCCCGCCTGACACAGCACAAGGGGCCAGCATATATTATAAATTACTTGCCATAAAACACATAAACTCGTAGTCGCTAGAAGGCACCTTCTACCGCACCCATCCAGCTCTGCTATATCGCTGATGCAGCAGCGTACTCATGGGAAAATCTTACATTAAATACTCATAGACTCATAGACTCTCATATACATTATATTTACAATACAATAGCACTTCCCTGTAGGAGTAGACGTGGCTCGACCACGTCCTACAGATGTGTCAGACATCATCCACAAAGAGTCCTATGCACACACTCTTCTCTCTGCCCTGTTGAGAACACAGCAAAGTAATGTAGTGCACATGTGTTCTTTCCCTATGCCTGCAGTTTAAAGTACTCTGCCCTGAGCAGAGCAGAGAGAAGTGCGCCTGCGTGGGAGCACGATGGATCCCAAGCCCTTTTCTCCACAGCTTTTATTTTTATTTCAAACACGTCGTCCTTCAGGAGTTTCCGAATATCTGACCCATAAAAATGTCTTCCTTCAGTTTTCCTTCGGACAATCTCTGAAACTTGGTACACGGGTTCTTAAAAGTCTCCTTCTCTCTGTAGAGCTTTCACAAACTGCTTCATCAGTCCAAGCTTAATGTGAGGTGGTGGCAGGAGAACTTTAGTGGGACCAACTAAACTTTCTGCAACTATGTTCTTGGGTCCAGGATGCAAATATGTTCTTGTTGGCCAACTTTTTGGGCTCCAGTGATGAGTCCAATCCTGGCTGTTCCATTCACGCGAAAAGCATGTGGACTTCATGTATCCTTCTTGCAGCCCAAGGAGCACTTTCGGATCACCACATATTGACCAACCTTGATCTTTGTCGTTAAGTTTCTTGAGAATAAAAACTAAGTTTTTATAACTTTCCTTCAAGTGCTCAGGATGCTTGATAGGCACTGAAACATAAGCCCATGGAGTCAATGTTTGTGAAAAAAAACTGTACATGATGGAATTTTTGCGATATTTGTACTGAGGTTCACGAACAAAACTATATAAAAATCACTTCTTAGTTTTCGAAGAATTTTACCCTCGCAGACCTGTGTTATTGGCTTTTTGGCGCAGTAATTTCTATGTATGACCTTGTTACCGATTATCATTTTATTAAATATATATCAAAAGTTTCAAAACGGAGAGAACAGTTATTCCCAAATACAAAAAGAAAAGCAGACCTTTAATCCCATTGATACTTCTTACACCTAAAGGGAAAAACATTTGCTCATGATCTCCCTTTAGTGTGAGATTACAAACATGGAGGAATATCTGTTTTACCTCAGTGTCACCTTCTCGTTCTGAACTAATGATTATTTCCTTCCAGGTTCTACTTATTACATAGTGTGAAAATGTAGCAAAGTCACAGAGGTAGATTTTATTTGCCCCATGTGTAAACACAGTCCTTTTTTTTGGCTTTTGGCACTTTCAGATATACAGTATCTGTGTTTTTCTCTAGAATTAGTATGCCGTATATACTATCAGACATGTATCAATACTTTAATGCATGTTTTCTGGCATAATCATATTTTTAAATATGACAGACACAATGTATCATATCAACACATGCATTTTCCAACACATGACACTTTGCTAACTTTTCTATCACTTTTTTTTTGCTTTTATATCTTTTCGCCCCCCTGAAAACTGCAATTTATCCAAGGCTCCTTAACCTTGGTTATGAAAATAATTAATAATTAATAACAATTGATAAAGGTAGCGGAGACCCTTCTTTTTGACTGCAGTGTATTTCAAAGGACCTCACCACCAGTTTTTTTTAATTTCCTCCTTCACCCTAATTATTGAGTGTACAGTGTGTATGTAATAACTCTTATCCGTCGTTGTCCTCTGCCGTTTTCAGCGAGGCTCCATTCTTCTACATCACGTTACTGTGTTTGTGACCAGACTGATCACACGGTGTCTTCTTTGTGGTCCGAAAGTCACTTTCTCAAGGCTCACTTAAATTAAGAAAGTAACGAATGGTCTTCTATGTGAGCCAACATGAAAGAGCTGCTGTAAGGTGACGCCGGAGAGGACTGGAGCAAAGGTGGGAAATGGTAGAAGATAGTCACCGGTAAGTATTACAGTTCACAAACTATAACACAATATTCATAGCTAACAGAGGGAGCAATACAAAAATGCAGTAAAACTCCATTAATAGAGCATTTGTATACAAATAATTTAAGGACAAATCAGCTGAATCCTTAAAAGCGGTCTCTTGGTGACGCACCCCAGGGCTTTGGGGTACCCGGTCCCGGGCAGTATATTTACTGGGACAGTTCACTGGGTGGCCATTGCCCTGTTCCGTGACCCTGGGGGTCACTTAAAAGGGTTGTGTACATGGGGATTTTGTCGTGACGCCACTTGCGGGTTGCAGCTATTTAGATGGAGCCACCGCTGCACAGTCTCTCACCGCTGGGGCTGATGTTAATGGCAGCCTGGATGTTGGGCTCTCTGCAAGTAGGGCCAGGCCCCAGGGGATAGATGATGGTGTTTGTTGCTGGGGTTTGCTGATAATACTGGGCATGGAAAGAAGGTAGGCCACACAAGGGATTGCAGTGTAACTGGTTCTTTTTACTCACAGCGTTGTTGTTGCTGGCAACCTGATGGAAGCTGGTCCTCACCACTGGTCCCCTTAGTTCCAGTGCCGGTGTAGTGACCTGGTGGCTTTCTTCCCCTGCACCTGTCTGTGGTTGATGGGTCCCCGTGGCTTGGAGAGTCTGAGGGTCCCCTTCTGGTTGTCTCTCAGTCTTAGTCCGTACGGCAGCAACTTTGAACCCTGTTGGGCCAGATCTCTGTCTCGTTCCCAGGTTCTCCCATCGTTACTGTGACCCGAACTTTTAGGTCGGTGAGGTCCTGGATGGTCCCCTGACAGTGCAGATTTTATCAGGTCTGCCTGGAGTGTTTTCATGACCTAGGGCTCTGCACCCCGCCAGTGCTATGGTTCCGAGAGAACTCCACCGTACTCCTTCGGCAACTACACGCCGAAGCCTGACAGGTCACTGCTACACTATCCTGTCAGTACCGTTACGTCTATCTCCTTTCACTTCCACTTACTGACTGTCTGACCCCTCCTCCCTGGTTGTCGTCTAGTGGACTGGATCGGTTCCACCCACAAGTGGCCATCCATTGGGTCCAACCCTAGCCCGTCACCAGTTTTGGGGGGGAAACAGGGATTGTATGAATGTTTTGGTGTTACCGGCACTGGTCTTCTGGGTTCCTGGGGGTAGGCCCTGCATTTTTGACAGGGTGCAGTTCCTTGTGGCTCCTGATGGCTCAGGGGCACTACATTGGGACTAAAGATGAACGGAACGATCCACGGAGAATCAGGTTTGAGTAGAATTACCTAAAATGTGCAGTTTCACGCAAATTTGAACACTTTGAGAGCCAACTCAAGGTTACAAAAAAAAAAAATTGCCTGGCACCACCATTTTCCATTGCTGAAGCATCATACAGTGGGCTTTTGTCTTTTTGCATGGCCACATGGGAATCCCATAATGCTCTGCAGCAATGGCATGTAGCAGATTATCACATCTTGTACAGTGGTGGTCAGTACCATGACCATTGGAGATCAGTGGCTCCGAGTGCAACACAGTTTATACTGCAAAGTCGTTTTCCAAATCTAGAGTCACTGCGTAAGTCTCTCTCTCTGCAGTAGAGCATAATCTCTTATAGTCAGTGGGGTTCTCCCTCTTCTGTAGAGCGTAAGCTATTATGATTAGTGGGGTCCTCTCTCTCTCTCCTGTAGAGTCTAAGCTCTCATGGTCAGTTCCATCTTCTTTCTCCTGTAAATTGTAAGCTCTTATGGTCAGCAGAGTTCTCTCTCTCCTGTAGAGTGTAAGCCCTTATGCTCAGAGAGGTCCTCTCTCTCCTGTAGAGTGTAAGCTCTTATGCTCAGAGAGGTCCTCTCTCTCCTGTAGAGTGTAAGCTCTTATGATCAGCAGGGTCCTCTCTCTCCTGTAGAGTGTAAGCTCTTATGATCAGCGGGGTCCTCTATCTTTCTCTTCTGTATAGTGTAAGATCTTATGATCATTGGGCGTCATCTCTCCCTTTGTTGTAAGGTGTAAGCTCTTAGGTCAACATCAACATCTCTGTCACTCCTATAGAGTGTGAGCTCTTATAGTCAGCGCAGTCCTCTTTCTCCTGTAGAGTGTAAGCTCTTATGGTCAGCAAGGTCCTCTGTCTCTCATGTAGAATATAAGCTCTTATGGTCAACGGGGTCCTCTCTGTCACTCCTATAGAGTGTAAGCTTTTATGGTTAGCGGGATACTTTCTCCTGTAGAATGTAAGCTCTTATGGTCAGCAATGTCCTCTGTATCTGATGTAGAGTGTAAGCTCTTATGGTCAACAGTGTCCTCTTTGTCACTCCTATAGAGTGTAAGCTCTTATGGTTGGCGGGATCCTCTTTCTCCTGTAGAGTGTATGGTCTTGTAATCAGTGGAGTCCTCTCTCTCTCCTGTAGAGTGTAAGCTCTTATGGTCAGTGGGTTGCTCTCATATTGATGACTTAACATGAAAGATTTCACTTTAACGGTTAAGATTTTCATGCTGTCCAAAATTGGGGCAGTATCAAACAGGATTAGGCTACCTCGTTACAAGTGGCTATGCTTTACTATAAAACCCATTGAACTTACAGTTTCAGAATAGAGAGGAGAGTCAAGGGGGCGGCTCCCATTTGGCTTTCCCCACCCAAGTTGGCATGATTGACAGGTCTCTTCTTACATACAAATAGAGTGAAACCTGTCAATCAAACCTACGTAAGTGGGGAGCTACCCCTGACGAGCCCATTTTTGGTTCATAGAAATAAAATTTAAATGAGATTTTTTATCATAAAAAATCCCCAACAAACCAGCGCTGATAAGAGGTTTTTTGTTTATATTTAACTTGTATTTTATTGCTATCTTTGTTTTAGACAAATACACACAATTATACAAATAAAAATGAAAAAATACACCACATAAAATTAGAAATAAAAATAATTAATTGATAGTGCAGCAATCAAATACAGTACCAGGCGTCTGGTTGTAATGCCCCGGCCGGTGGCAGAAACGACTATGAAATCTAGTGTAGTATATTAAGTGATGCTTCAAGGCATATATTGTTCGATGCCAATTAATACTATCGCTGCAACACGATTTTTCAGATACCTGAAGAGGTTTTTTTTACCAATCCGTAAGCAAAAAAGTTTTTGATGGGGGCTTAAATTATAAGCAGCAATTTCAGTGTTCCAAGTGCCCGTAATTGAGTTTGGAAATACTGCACTCCAGGAATATAGCGGTAATCAGGTAGAGCGCCGGCTAATCAAAGTGTCCCAATAGGAGTTTTACCTGTGATCAGCCTCAGGCATCAAACTTCCATAAACTGGGTGACTGCACGATACTTTCTCCTCCTGTAGATATAGAGTCGTTTCCGTGCAGGGGTCCCCTATTTGCGCTCCTAGACCAAGCGGAGTAGAGCCGACAAAGCACTAATTCGTGCTGGCTTCCAGGGTATGATAGTTGAAACAAGCATGCAGCTTCTCCTGCTCCTTCAGTGACAGCCCAGGCGTTCGCCATGTACAAGGCTGGATAGTTCCACAAGGGGGAGAGGCTGCTAAGTTACACTTCACTTCACAGGGTGAGCTGAGCAAATGTCCAGATCCGACGCGCGTTTCAGGGGCGTTACCGGTCCCCTTCCTCAAGGAGCGCAAACTTGGAACGCGGAAATTGCTGCTTATAATTTAAGCCCCCATCAAAAACTTTTTTGCTTACTGATTGGTAAAAAAAACTCTTCAGGTATCTGAAAAATCGTGTTGCAGCGATAGTATTAATTGGCATCGAACAATATATGCCTTCAAGCATCACTTAATATACTACACTAGATTTAATAGTCGTTTCTGCCACCGGCCGGGGCATTACAACCAGACACCTGGTATTTGATTGCTGCACTATCAATTAATTATTTTTATTTCTAATTTTATGTGGTGTATTTTTTTAATTTTTATTTGTATAATTGTGTTTATTTGTCTAAAACAAGGATAGCAATAAAATACAAGTTAACTATAAACAAAAAACCTCTTATCAGCGCTGGTTTGTTGGGGATTTTTTATGATAAAAAATCTCATTTAAATTTTATTTCTCTGATTCCAGGCAAATTAAGGGGGATATTTTGCCTACAAACCTAGCTGCAGACTTAATGGTTATCGGGGTCAAGCGCTAACAATTGTCTATAGACAGCTTGGTTTAACATTTTTGGTTCATGTCTACACACAGCTGTTAGCGTAGAAAAAGCCTGCTGGTGATTGGACATTTGAGGCTTCTGGCAAGTTCCCTTTAAGGCTTTAATGTATAAACAGTAAACACAAATGTAGACAAAAAGTGCAACTGCAACCAATCCGCTTCCATTTCTGATTTTTGTTGCATAGTTCAGAAAATGAAATATATTTAACTAGTTCCCCAACTTTTTTTTATATACAAGGTCTAATATTCATGAAGTATTAATCGCGGCTCCACTGAAATGTCTTAGAATCTGCCGTCCTCCATATGTTCCTTCAATCATAAATGACCCTTAAGGTGTTTTATTATGAGACAATCATGGATAAATGTTCGTTATCAATGTCCCGTTAATTATTTTAAATCACATGAATATAGTAAATACGGCTGTAAAATATGGAATTTCCACAAAGCTCACTGATCTAGAGCAAAGCGCACAGAAATTTGCTTTCTTCAGCATTTATTGATATTAATTGCTGTATCAAAATGTGCAATGGGAATAGATATTTCCCCATGCAGACGTACAGGATCATTATTTATAAGCTAAATGATCCCACAAATTCTCCCCTTAACATTTCCACTGGAAATATTAAATAATCCGATAGTGGAATGAAGTTTGAAGTTGCCGCATTGGTGATGGAGAGTCCGGCTCGGTACTGGAAGGCCTTTGCTTGGAATCAAAATGTAAGGATTTTCTGAAAGATTAGATAATTGACCAAAAAAACATGCGCTAAATTTAGGAAGCAAATATGTCATATCACTTGGTTCTTCTAAACACTTAAAGGTATTCTCCAGGGTAAAAGAATCAAGAACGTTTTTATCAGGGATCGTGTAGACCAGTGTTTCTCAACTCCAGTCCTCAAGACCCACCAACAGATCATGTTTTCAGGTTTTCCTCAATCAGGTTTTCAGGAATTCCTTAATGTTGCACAGGTTGTGAAATTATTCCCTGTCTAATAGTGAGGGGAAACCTCAAAACATGATCTGTTGGTGGGTCCTGAGGACTGGAGTTGAGAATCCCTGGTGTAGACCCAAGAAGTTGCACCAGAGACATGTAGAGATAGTCCATACTTTGGGTTGAATGACCATGGAGGGGGAGTTAAAGGGGTTATCCCCTTTTACAAAATCTTGGTCCAAAATACATGGCACAGAGTCGTTGAGCTCACTGATTGGCTGCCATATTGTTTACATGATGTTAGCGCCACAGCCATAAATGATAAAAGTAGATTAGGCTCCAGGTCTGACTGATGTTAGGAATACATCGGATGCGACACACAGAATTCTATTTACTTGTCATTGTCCATCTTGGCATTGTACATTTAGGCCCAGTATGGCACATACATTAGAAAGGGGGATCAAGCAGCCTAGGCAAAGCAGACAGATAAATGGATGGGGGTGGATGTTTTTCTTTCTATAGGAAATGAGGGTGGGTCTTTGTCTTTATAGAAATTGGGGCGGATTTCTGTCTCTATAGTAAGTGGAGGCTGGTTTTTGTCTCTATAGGAAGTGGGGTGGGTCTTTGTTTCTCTATAGGAAGTGGGGGTGGGTTTTTAACTCTATAGGAAGTGGGGGTGGGCCTTTATCTCTATAGGAAGTGGGGGTGGGTATTTATATCTATAGGAAGTGGGAGTGGGTATTTATCTCTATAGGAAGTGGGGGTGGGTCTTTATCGCTATAGGAAGTGGGGGCGGGTCTTTATCTCTCAATAGGAAGTGAGGGCAAGTTTTTGTCTCTCTATAGGAAGTGGAGGCTGGTCTTTGTCTCTATAGGAAGTGGGGGTGGGGTTTTGTCTCTCCATAGGAAGTGGAGGCTAGTCTTTGTCTCTATAGGAAGTGGAGGTGGGTCTTTGTCTCTCTAAAAGAATTGAGGACAGGTCTTTATCTCTATAGGAAGTGGGGGCAGATCTCTGTCTCTATAGGAAGTGGGGATGGGTCATTATCTCTCTATAGGAAGTGAGGGCGAGTTTTTGTCTCTCCATAGGAAGTGGAGGCTGGTCTTTGTCTCTATAGGAAGTGAAGGTGAGTCTTTGTCTCTCTATTGGAAGTGGGGGTGGATCTTTGCCATTTTATAGGAAGTGGGGGTGGGTGGTTTTCTCTCTATAGGAAGTGAGGGTGGGTATTTATCTATATAGGATGTGGGGGCGGGTCTTTATCTCTATAGGAAGTGGGGGAAGATCTTTTTCTCTATAGGAAGTGGGGGCAGATCTCTGTCTTTATAGGAAGTGGAGGCAGATCTCTGTCTCTATAGGAAGTGGGGGTGCGTCATTGTCTCTCTATAGGAAGTGGGGTCAGGTCTTTATCTCTGTAGGAAGTGGAGGTGGGTCTTTACCTCTACAGGAAGTGGGGGTGGGTCTTTATCTCTATAGGAAGTGAGGGCGAGTTTTTGTCTCTCTATAGGAAGTGGAGGCTGGTCTTTGTTTGTGTAGGAAGTGGGGAGGGTCTTTGTCTCTCTAAAAGAAGTGGGGGCAGATCTTTATCTCTATAGGAAGTGGGGCCAGATTTCTGTCTCTATAGGAAGTGGGGGTGAGTCATTATATCTCTATAGGAAGTGGGGGTGGGTTTTTGTCTCTCCATAGGAAGTGGAGGCTGGTCTTTGTTTCTATAGAAAGTGGAGGTGGGTCTTTATTGGAAGTGGGGGTGGATCTTTGGCTTTCTCTAGGAAGTGGGGGTGGGTGGTTTTCTCTCTGTAGGTGTTACGTCACCACCGGAGTCCGCTCCAGCGACTTCAGCTCCGATCGCCAGGCGACGCCTTGTTCCTGCCGTGGATGGTGCTGGTGATGGGAGAGGAGTCGATGCCAGCGGCACCGGTGGGCGCAGGCTCCGATCATCCACTGGGCTGGGTTATCTTGGGATCTGCAGTACGACTGGCTGACTGTGGGTGGTATGTATCTTCCAGCTGAGGTTGCCATCAATCAGCTAAAGCCAGTGGGAAGACACCACACCCTTCGTAATTCCCCTCCTGTCTGCTGATCTCTGCCAGAGATAGTTCTGATATTCTGGCTCCTATTCTGTTTTGTGATTCTGGTGTTCTGACTACCTCCTCCTGCCTGCTGTTTTTGTACCTCGCTGCCCGATCCGGTTTTGACCTCTGCTTGTTTCTGATTACATCCTTGCCTACCGATTCTGTCCCTGTTCCGCAATTCCTGGTTTGACCCTTCCTGACGTCTTCTCTCTCAGACTGCAGCCTTCCACAGGTAGGGAACTCCAGGGCCTTGTGTAATTCCAAATTTCTGTATAGGGGTTAAAAGGTTTCAGGGTTCTGGGGGTCCTTCTTGGTGAGTGGCTTCCCTCAATCCTGTCCATTACAGCCCGTCTGAGTCTGTGGATCCAGGCAGGCGTTACAGTAGGAGGTGACGGCTATAGGAAGTGATGGTTGATCTTTGTTTCTATAGGAAAAGGGTGGCAGATCTTTCTCTCTATAGGATGTGGGGTGGGTCATTGTCTCTGTAGTAACTGGGGGCGGGTCTTTGTCCCTCTATAGGATGTGGGGGTGGGTTTTTTCCTTTCTATAGGAAGTGGGGGCTTGTCCTTGTCACTATATAGGAACTGGAGCAGATTTTGTTTCTCCAAAAGAACTCAAGATGGGTCTTTGTCATTTCAGAAGAAGTGGGATCATTGTTACTCTGCAAGAAGTGGGGGGGTCTTTGTCTTTCTGCTCCTGCATAGAGCATAACAATGAGACATGTTTCAGATGGCTTACCCCCATAGTCTTCATTAGGGAGCATACTTGCCTAGAACATTGCCAGTTGTACTTCCTGTTTTGCAGTAGTGCTCTTGGTTCCTGTAGCATTTAGTGATCTGTTCTTGGCTATCGACTCTGTACTGTTGTTGACTCTTCTCTGCCTGTCTCTCTGTTCTTGTCGTTATCTCCTTGCTTGTGACCTCCTCCTAACCAAGTCCTCGCCTGCTCCCTGAATCCTGTCCGTACTCTACTGGAATCTTGACCCTTAGCTTATATCTTGACCTCGTCTCTGTCTGCTCCCAGTGTCCTGTTGCTCCCTCCTGGATTCTGATCTCGGTTTGTATCTTGACCTTGTATCTTGTATCTTGATCTCTGTCTATTCCCAGTGTCCTGTCGCTACCTCCCGGCTTCTGACCTCAGCTTGTCTGACTACCTCTCCATTCACATTCACGCAAGTAGTATCTAGCGCCACCTTGTGACGGGCATCACACATGGGGTTTAAAATCCAACTTAGACAATAAGACAAAAGGAAACGGTGCAAAATATTATAGAGATTGTTGACTGTTCTATCACCCCCTAATGGGAGTGAGCAGTACGACACTTTTTTTTTTTGCAGCACAGTCGCTTTAATTTAGATCATAGACCTATATTCATACTAGAAGCATAAAAAATAATATCTATATACAATCAGTAAGTTTATGTTTCACCCTGCAGGCATAGGACGCATTCTCTGCAAAGTAGTCTCATCCCTTCATTATGAAGCAGCCGACTTCATTTTCTAAGCCAATCTTCCTCTATCTAATCTCGAAGTCGGCATTTTTTTTATTATTTTTTTTATTTTTTTTAAACAGAGTTCTTTAATTTCACTGCTAGTCAGAAGTTAAAAAAAAATTCTTTGGGTCCTAATAACTGGAAAAATGGTTATTTAAAGATAACTAGATCTTGCTTAACATACCAGACTATCATATGATCAGCTCTTTGAAGCTGTAAATTAATGACGGCCGAGAACACTGACTATCTTTCAGAGGAGACTGACCTCTTTCTTACAGCGTCTTGCTAATGTCATCTGTATCCTGCATCTCATTATAGGAATTTCATGGTTACAGGAAAAAAAAAAAATGTCTTAAGGCATTGAACAAATAAAACGAACTTGTCTCGAGAACTTTGAACATTTCTCATCTAGCACCTTCCTTAGATAGCGTCCATTATTTATTTATTTTTTTGCACGACTGTACGCTTGTGTCATACGTTCTCTGTAACTAATTATGTTAATTTTCTGCAATAAAATTAAAACGAAGGCTTTGAGGAATAAAAGGTCTAAGTGTTTCGGATTTCATAAACACCCCCTTTTTTTTTTGAACAAGGCGCATTTAGTCATATTTTCTGTAACAGAAAGAGACTTGTTCTAAAAATACAACAAAGGCCTGTGAATATGGCCATTTATCCCAACTTTATTAGGTCATTTATGAAAACGTATGAAAAGAAGCTTCTTAGTGGGATCATTTGCATAAAGCCGGTGCCCCATTAATGAGATAACTTCCTGCCTTTTGTGTATTACCAGCTGGAAATAGAAATATAGGAACTTTTCAGATGCCCAATTACTGAACCCGCTGAGCTCAGAGATTGAAGGCGAACATGATATTCAACACGCCAGCCTGCTTACCTCTGACTCCGCCGAGAGATTACTCCGTGTGAGGTTTACATGTGCACCAGTCATTAAGAAGACGCGCTTCTGAGGGATTCTTAGCATTGCATAAATGTAATTATTATAGTATTAACAAAAATGGTAAAATACATATAGTAAAAGTCCCAGAGCCTTGTATTTAGACAGTTCAGAGCAAACGTTTGCGTAAAAAACAACTTGGAAACTAAGAATGTTTGTTTGGTTTTTTTTAAAGTAAACAACTTGAAAACTAAGTATGTTTTTTTTAAGTAAACAACTTTGAAACTATGATTTTTTTTTAAATTTTTTTTAAGTAATCAACTTGGAAACTAAGAATGATTTATTTATTTATTTATCTATTTTAAGTAAACAACTTGGAAACTAAGAATGTTTTTGTTTTTTTTAAGTAAACAGCTTGGAAACTAAGAATGGTTTTTTGGTTTTTTTTTAAGTAAACAGCTTGGAAACTAAGAATGATTTCTTTATTTTATTTTCTAAGTAAACTACTTTGAAACTAAGAATTTTTTTTCTTAAGAAATCAACTTGGAAACTAAGAATGATTCATTTATTTATTTATTTATTTTAAGTAAACAACTTGGAAACCAAGAATGTTTTTTTTTTAAGTAAACAGCTTGGAAACTAAGAATGTTTTCTTTAAGCAAACAACTTTGAAACTAAGAATTTTTATTTATTTATTTATTTTAAGTAAACAACTTGGAAACCAAGAATGTTTTTTTTTAAGTAAACAGCTTGGAAACTAAGAATGTTTTCTTTAAGCAAACAACTTTGAAACTAAGAATTTTTTTTTTTTTTAAGTAATCAACTTGGAAACTAAGATTTATTTATTTATTTATTTATATTTATTTATTTATTTTAAGTAAACAACTTGGAAACTAAGAATGTTTTTGGGTTTTTTTAAGTAAACAGCTTGGAAACTAAGAATGATTTCTTTATTTTATTTTTTAAGTCAACTACTTTGAAACTAAGATTTTTTTTTTTTTAAGTAATCCACTTGGAAACTAAGAATGATTCAATTATTTATTTTTTTTTTTTTTTAAGTAAACAACTTGGAAACCAAGAATGGTTTTTTTTAAGTAAAGAGCTTGGAAACTAAGAATGTTATTTTTTTAAGTAAACAACTGTGAAACTAAGATTTTTTTAAGTAATCAACTTGGAAACTAAGAATGATTTATTTATTTATTTATTTATATTTATTTATTTATTTATTTTAAGTAAACAGCTTGGAAACTAAGAATGAGTTCTTTATTTTTTTTAAGTAAACAACTTTGAAACTAAGAATTTTTTTTTTTAAAGTAAACAACTTGGAAACTAAGGCTGTGTGCGCACGCTGCGTTTTTTCATGCGTTTACACAGCGTTTTAAATTGCAGCGTAAACGCATGTGTTGTGCGTCCCCAGCAAAGTCTATGAGAATTAAGCAAATTCCATGCGCACGTTGCATTTTTAAACGCAGCGTTTTGGATGCCAAATTTTTGACAAAATCGATGCGTTCTAAAAAGCAGCATGTCACTTCTTTTGTGTGTTTTGGATGCTTTTCCCTCTCTGTCTGTGGGAGAGCAAGCGTCCAGAACGCATCCATTCTGCACTCAAAATGCATCCAAACTGCCGCATTTTGCATGCATTTTGAAACGCACATGCAGTGACAAAACGCTGCAGAATACTTGTCAAGGCAGAATGCAACGTGCGCACATACCCTAAGAATGTTTTTTTTCTTTAAAGTAAACAACTTGAAAACTAAGAATTTTTTTTTAAAGTAAAAAACTTGGAAACTGGAATGTTTTCTTTAAGTATGCAAATAAAAAATGGTCTGTGGAGCCTCTGTTAGGAGTCTCGACACAGAGAATAGCCAGATATCCCTCCGGGAAGGACCTAGCCAAGGAGTGGGTCTTTTTAGGAGACCGCCATAACCACCATATTAAGTGGTCCTTTTAGTCAATATCCAACTCTTTGATGAGTTTAAAGATATGACAAGGGAAATACCAAGGCCAGGTATCCATCAACAGACAGTTGTTTCGGGGTATTGCCCCTCATCAGTGTGGAGTAGGATTCTGGCCAGGTGGGAGCAATGCCTAGTAGACCAACAAGACAAAACAATCACTGATCTAGTGGAGACCAGCCAGAGAAAACACTGCCGGCAGCCAGCATAGATGCTCAACACAGTCAAATCCTAGGTGCATTGGCCCCTGGGAAGTATGCAAATCAAAAAAGGTCCATGGAGCCTCTGTTAGGAGTCTCTACACAGAAAATAGCCAGATATCCCTCCGGGAAGGACCTAGCCAAGGAGTGACTCTTTTTAAGGAGACCCCCATAACCACCATATTAAGTGTCTATTTTAGTCAATATCCACCTAGGATTTCACTGTGTTGAGCGCCTTTGCTGGCTGCCGGCAGTGTTTTCTCTGGCTGGTCTCCCCGAAATCAGTGATTGTTTTGTCTTTCTTTTTTAAGTAAACAACTTGGAAACTAAGAATGGTGTTTTTTTGTAAACAACTTGGAAACTAATGCGGGCGTTACACGAGGCGATTTATCGTTCGATAGATGGTCGGCGTCATGGTTTTCGTGACGCACATCCGGCTTCGTTGGCGATGTCATTTAGTGTGACACCTCCGAGCAACGCAGAATCGGTCACAAATCATGAGTCGTGTACACGTCGCTTAGTTTTAAAAAATTGTATATTTTTCATGTCGTTGGTTGTTCATCGTACCCGGGGCAGCACACATCGCTCCGTGTGACACCCCGGGAACGATGAACACAGCTTACCTGCATCCCGCGGCTCCCGGCGGCTATGCAAAAGGAAGGAGGGTGGCGGGATGTTTACATCCTGCTCATCTCTGCCACTCCGCTTCTATTGGCTGGCCGCTGTGTGACATCACTGTGACGCCGAACGTCCCTCTCCATTCAGGAAGCGGATGTTCGCCGCCCACAGCGAGGTCGCTCAGCAGGTAAGTACGTGTGACGGGGGTTTAACGACTTTGTGCGCCATGGGCAACTAATTGCCCGTGATGCACAAACGACGGGGGCGGGTATGATCGCTCGTGCAATTGCACGATAGATTGTACCGTGTAAAGCCCGCATTAGAATGTTTTGGGTTTTTTTTAAAGTAAACAACTTGAAAACTAAGAATGTTTTTTGTTTTTGTTTTTTTTAAGTAAACAACTTGGAAACTAAAGGTGGCTTTACACGCTATGATATTTCTAGCAATTTCTAGCGATATCGAGCGTGTAAGTACCCGCCCCCGTCGCCCATGTGTTATCGTGTGATCGCTGCCGCTTCGAACATTATCGCTACGGCAGCGTCAGACGCACTTACCTGGTCAACGGCTTCGCTGTGACTGCCGAACAATCCCTCCCTCAAGGGGAAGGGACGTTCAGCGTCACCGCGACATCACCGCAATGTCACTAAGCGGCCGGCCAATCAAAGCGGAGGGGTGGAGATGAGCGGGACGTAACATCCCGCCCACCTTCTTCCTTCCGCATTGCGGCCAGTGGCAGGTAAGGAGACGGTAAGGAGATGTGTGCTGCCGCATGAGCGATGAACAACATGGATAAACAACCCTTACCGATTTTTGAGTTTGGGACGACCTCTCCATGGTGAACAATTTTCACCATTTTTGAGGTCACTTAAGGTCGCTGGTCAGTGTCACATGCTGTGATATCGTTAATGATGCCGGATGTGCGTCACTAACAACGTGACCCCGACGATAAAACATTAACGATATCGTAGCGTGTAAAGCCTCCTTAAGAATGTTTTTTAAGTAAACAACTGGGGAGCTAAGAATGTTTTTGTTTTTAAAGTACACAACTTGGAATATATGAAGGCTTTAAAAAAAATGTTAATAGTTTATTTTTAATCAGTTAATTAAATGAAAAGTAAATAAGAAAAAGAACAAATTTAAAATTTTAAATCAAATTCAATATTTGATGCAACCGCCCTTTGCCTTCAGAACAGCATCAATGCTTCTAGATACACTTGCAGAAATTCAAACGTTTTGTAGGATTATAGTCCTGTGTATGAGTAACTACAGTATACAACAAAAGTAAGTACACCCCTCACAGTTTTGTAAATATTTTATATCTCTTTATTAGACAACACTGAAGATCTGAGACTTTGATACAATTTTGTCACAGCACATGGGTTCTGTCTGGGATTTGAACCCAGGACCTCTTGCACCCCAAGTGAGGATCATCCCCTGAGACCATTGAGGAGACATAATTCCGAGACAGAGCTCATGAACTCTGACAGACTGTTGAGCTGTGATACACTTTGATACAATGTAAGTGTGCAGCTTGTGTAACAGTGTAAATTTAGTGTCATCGAAATAACTCAACACACAGCCATTAATGTCTAAATTGCTGGCAACAAAAGTGAGTACACCTCTAGGTAAAAATGGCCAAATTGTGCCCAAAGTGTGAATATTTTGTGTGGTGACCATTAATTTCAAGCACTGCCTTAACTTTCTTGGGCATGGAGGTCACTACACAGGAGCTGCTGGATCCTCTTCCATCATGATGATATCATAGAGTTGGTGGATGTCAGAGACCTTGTGCATCTCCACTTTTCATTTGAGGAGGCCCCACTGGTGATCAATAGAGTTTATGTCTTGAGATAGTCCAGCAACTTTACCCTTAAGTTTCTTTGGAAAGGCAGTGGTCATCTTGGAAGTGTTTGGGATTGTTATTTGAGATGATCGAATACCTCAAATATTCGGCTTCGCGAATATTTGCCGAATAGGTCGTCGCTATTCGCGAATATTCGATGCGCAATGTAAGGAAACTTGAATAACAACTATTCGAAACAATTCGGGCTTCCCATTGACTTACATTGCGCATCGAATATTTGCATAGCGGCGACCTAGTCTTCGGAAATTCGCGAAGCCGAATATTTGAGGTATTCAATCATCCCTAGTCGTTATCATATTAGAATATGAAAGGAGGGGATCCTGCTTTGTTTCAGTATGTCACAGTGCATGTTGTAATTCATGGTTCCATCAATTAACTGTAGCTCCCCACAGCCGGCCACACTCATGCAGCCCCAAACCATGACACTCCACCACCATGCCTGACTGCAAGCAGGGCACACTTGTCTTTGTCCTCCTCACCTGCTTGACACCATCTGAACAAAATAAGTTGATCTTGATCTCATCAGACCACAGGACATGGTTCCAGTAATCCATGTCCTTAGTTTGTTTGTCTCCAGCAAACTGTTTGCATGCTTTCTTGTGCATCAACTTTAGAAGAGGCTTCCATGCAAAACCATGTGATGCAGTGTGTGGTGTATGGTCTGATCACTGACTGGAGGACCCCCACCCCACCCCTGTAACCTCTGCAGCAATACTGCCAGCACTCATACATCTATTTTGAAAAAAACAGCCTCTGGACATGACACTGAGCAAGTGCACTCAACTTCTCTGGTCGACCATGGTGAGGCCTGTTCTGAGTGGGACCTGTCTCGTTAAACCACTGTATGAGCTTGGCCACCGTGCTGCAGCTCAGTTTCAATCTTCTTATAGCCTTGGCCATCTTTACGTAGAGGAAGAATTATTTTTTTCAGATCCTCAGAGAATTCTTCACCAGGAGGAGCCATGATCAACTTCCAGTGACCAGTATGAGAGAGTGTGTGAGGGACAACACCGAATGTAACACACCTGCCCCCCATTCACACCGGAGACCTTGTAACACTGAGTCACATGACACCAGGAAAGAGAAAATGGCTAATTGGGAAGAATTATTGTTGCCAGCGGTTTAGACATTAATGGCTATGCATTATGAGCTAATTAGAGGACACTAAATTAACTCTGCTATACAAGCTGCACACTGACACTGTACATTGTATTACAGGGTCAGATCTCCAGTTTTGTCCCATCATTAAAAGAGATAATAAAATACTTGCAAAACTGTAAGGGGTGTACTTACCTTTGCAATATACTTTAATTACAATCATGGTTGAAAGTGTTGGCACCCTGGAAATTGTTTCAGAAAATGAAGTATTTCTCCCCGAAAATTATTACAATTACACGTTTTTTTATACACATTTGTATTTCCTTTGTGTATATTGGAACAACAACAAAAAAAACAGAGAAAAAAGGCAAACTGGACATAATTTCACACAGAACTGGGGAGGACAAAATTGTTGTCCCCCTCAACTTAATATTTGGTTGCACACCCTTCACTCTTTGGAATCAATAATTGAAGTCAATTACTTCCTACTACCAACATCAAGTTTATAACTTCTCTCAATTGTAATTTTGGACTCTTCTTTATAAACTGCTCCGGGTCTCTCATAGTTGAAGGCGTCTTCTTTTCTCACAACAGCAATTTTAAGATCTCTCCACAGGTGTCAATGGGATTTAGATCCGGACTCATTGCTGCCACTTCAGAGCTCTCCAGTGCTTTGTTTCCATCCATTTTTGGGGGCTTCTTGAAGTCTGTTTAGGGTCATTGTTCAGCTGGAAGACCCATGACACAAACCCAGCTTTCTGACACTGGCCACTACATTGCCACCCAAAATCTTTTGGCAATCTACAGATTTCATGATGCCTTTCACATAGTCAAAGCCCCCAGTGCCAGAGGCAGTAAAACAACCCCAAAACATCTTTGAGCCTCCACCATTTGTGACTGTAGGTGCTGTGTTCTTTTCTTTGTAGGCCTCATTCTGTTTTCAGTAAACAGTAGAATGGTGTACTTTACCAAAAAGCTCTATCTTGGCCTCATCTGTCCACAAGACACTTTCCTAGAAGGATTTTGGCTTACTGATATACATTTTTAGCAAACTACAGTCTAGCTTTTTATTGTCTCTGTGTCTGCAGGGGGGTCCTTCTGGGTCTCCTCCATAGCATTTCATTTGATTTGGATGTGGATGGATATTTTGCTCTGACACTGATGCACCGTGAGCCTACAGGACAGCTTGAATTTCTTTGGAACTTGATTGGGGCGACTTATCTACCATCTGGATTATCCTGTGGTTCAGCCTTGCCTCAGATTTTCTCTGTCGTACATCTCCAGGGAGATTAGATACAGTGCCATGGGTTGTAGACTTCTTGATGATGTTGCACACCATGGACAAAGGAACATTAAGCGCTCTGGAGATGAATTTGTAACCTTGAGATTATTGATGTTTTCATCAATTTTGATTCTCAAGTCCTGAGACAGTACTTTCCTCTCATGCTTAGTGTGGCACACACAGACACACTATGAGATTGAGTAAACTTCTCCCCTTTTTTCTGGTTTCAGGTGTGATTTCCATATTGCCCACACCTGCTACTTGCCACAGTTGAGTTTGAACGAGTATCACATACTTGAAATAAAGTTGGTTACCCACAATTTTGGAAGGTGCCAACAATTTTGTCAGGCCTATTTTTAGGATTTTGTGTCAAATTCTGTCCAATTTGCCTTTATCTCAGTTTTCTTTTCTGTGCTCTTCCAATATACATAAAATAAATAATTATGTATATAACAAAACAAGTGCAATTGCAATAATTTTACGGGAGAAATACTTCATTTTTTCATCTTGAATTCCCTGATTAGTTTCCATCTACTTTTAATCCATAGTAAATTCCGGATCAGCAGTGAAAAAAGCGCCAGATTATCAGAAAATCTGAATTATCAGGTCTTCAATTAATGAAGTTTCTCTGCATATACATAAAGAAGCAGCACAACTTTTCTCCTTGCGTTGTGTCTGGTATTGCACTTAGTTCCAGTGAAGTTAATAAGGCTGAGCTGCAATACCACAAACAACCTGTGGATAGGGGTGGTGCTGTTTTTTTAAGGCATCCTTCTTTTGTAAGGCTTTGGCATAACTGCTGAATATTCTGCAGCAATTTGACAGCACATGTGCGCTTCAAATCGCTGCAGAAACACTGCGTAATGGATGCAGTGTTTCAACAAAATAAATTCCGATTTCATGCGCTATGGCTGCTGCTCCCACCATAGACAGAGTGGGAGCTGCATCCAAAGTGCACAAATTAATTGGCATGTTGCTTTTTTGAACGCACGGATTTGGGTCAAAATTTCAGCATGCAAAAAAGCAACGTGCGGATGGATTATGCCCAATCTACATAGATTGTGCAGGGGATGTAGGACCCATGCATTTACGCTGCAGTGCAATACGCAGCGTAAATGCATGTGAGTATGCAACGTGCGCATGAGCCCTTACTCTTTACAAACTGTTTAAGGCCCACTTCACACGCACATGCCTCCGGTACGTGTTTGACAGTTTGCTCACGTACCGGAGACACGTACACACGTAGACCAAGGTATTCCTATGGTTTTGGACACATGTAATTATTTTGGCATGGAACGTGTGTTTATCCCGTACTTCAGTGTGTCCGTGTGCTCCACACGCCGACATGTCCATTTTCTCTCTGGCATCACGGGTGTCACACGGAACGCAAACGTGTCACACGTAACACAAACGGACCACACGGATGTGTTCCGTGTGACACGCACCGGAGAAAAGACATGTGTCTGCATGAAAAAAAAAAACCTTAACTCACCTTCTCCAGCCCTGCTGTCTCTCCCGCTGCTGTCACTTGCTGCCGACCGCCGCTCATTATGCTCATTGCATATTCACTTCACTGCGGCCGGAAGCGACAGCAGCGGGGAGTCAGCAGGACCGGAGACCGAAGATCAGCACCACGGACAGCAACGCCAGGGACAGGTGCGTAGAAAGTTCCCGTTCTCCGTGTGTTATCACGGATAACACACGAAGAACACACGTGTGCCATAAACACGGGTCACGGAGGGCAAAACGGACCTCTGACACATGCGTGAAAAACGTGCGTGGTTTTTCACGTACATGTGAAGGGGGCCTAAGACTGAGTTCACATGTCCTGTAATCATCCGTCAGAACGGATCCTGCAGAGATCCGTTGCGAAAAAAGTTCTGCAAACACAACTTTTTTGTTCGTTCTTTTATAGCTGATTTCTGCCGGATCCATTTTTTTTTTACACTGGAGTCTATGGAAAACGGATCCGTTAACGGATTGCTATTTAGCCATCCATTGTTCTTGCATTTGTAACGGATATGTTTTTTTTCTTGCAAGATCCATTTCAAATGGAAGATTAATGGCAATCTGTTAACGGATCCATTCTCCATAGACTCCCACGTTAAAAAAACGCATCCGGCAGAAATCATTTTGCCAACGGATCTCTGACGGATCCATTCTAGCGGATGATTACAGGACACGTGAACTCAGCCTAACAACATTTACTTTGTGAATTGTCCTCAAGAAATGATTTAAAAATCTTGTCTTTTTTTTTAATTTAGTATTTGTTTATAAAACAATCATAGAAAAGTTTCTAAACTTCACTTTTTAGGGGAAATGTTGCTATGATTGTTTCCACTATTTCTGGAACTTCCCGATTTATTCAGATCTTGTGAACTTGATGCAGAGAGAAGGGAATTTCCCTGCATTCCCCAAATTAATCTCATATATCCTCACTTAAAATCTGGAATTTAGGGGATTACATAAATAGTCATCTGAGATTCTCAGAATCCAGTGCTTTGGAGAACTTGATTCCCCGGTGAGATCAGGTCGCGCACACAAACAACACGGCAGACATGCATGAGAGGGTTTTACAAGATTCCGCTTTGGAACGAAAAAAGAGACGTCTTTACACACAGCATTCCTCCTGCAAGACGTATTCTGCATGGGTAAATGGGAATCAGGCCACACAAATATTTATTTTCCACTTTTAATTATTTGTTTTGCTTTTATTATCTAAATCAAACTATTATAGTTGTTAAATTTAAATATTATTGCTTAGAGGGGGTTTCCTAGGATTAAAAATAAAAAAAAAAAAAAATTATAAACAAAAAATAAAATAGAATGTTAAAAATAATAAAAAATTGAAATATATTCATGGTTCCCGCACTACCATTCTTGGGTTCCCTTGCAAAATGTATTCCCACATATATCCCTAAGTGATGATGCATAAGTGATCTAGCCAATCATAACCTGGTGTAGCAGCATGTCAACCCGAGTGGAAAAAAGATGTGATCGGCAGCAGAGGTCACGTCAGTCCAAATCGAGGAGGAGCAGGGAGTGCCATAATGGAAGAAGCAGGGGATCATGAGAGCATGGGTGGACCTACCATTGGTGCTTCTGGAGGAGGTGGTCAGATTACTTCACTCCTACAGTGGTTGAATATGATATGTCCGATGCATTTTGTAATGTGTGCATTGTGATAGTTGTGTTTTATAAAATTGTCTAAAGGCTGCTTTACACGCAGTGACATCGCTAGTGATGTCGCTCGTGAAAGCACCCGCCCCCGTTGTTTGTGCGTCATGGGCAAATCGCTGCCCGTTGCGTACAATATCGCTAGGACGCGTCACACCAACTTACCTTCCTAGCAACATCGCTGTGACCGGCGATCCACCTCTTTTTTAAGGGGGAGGTTCGTGCGCCGTCACAGTAACGTCACACAGCGGCCCGCCAATAGAAGTGGAGGGGCGGAGACCAGCCGCATTACACGCCCACCTCATTGCCAGCAGGGCACAGGTACATTGTTGTTCGTCGTTCCTGGGGTGTCACACGTATCGATGTGTGCTGCCTCAGGAACGACGAACAACCTACGTCCAGCACCAGCAACGATATTTGGGAAATGAACGATGTATCAACGAGCAACGATTAGGTGAGTATTTTTGATCGTTAGCGGACACTCGTAGGTGTCACACGCAACGACGTCACTAACGAGGCCAGTTGTGCGTCATGAATTCCGTGACCCCCAACGATATCTTGTTAGCGATGTCGTTGCGTGTGAAGCGGCCTTAAGTGATGATGCATAAGTGATCTAGCCAATCATAACCTGGTGTAGCAGCATGTCAACCCCAGTGAAAAAAAGATGTGATCAGCAGCAGAGGTCCCGTCAGTCCAGATCGAGGAGGAGGAGCAGGGAGTGCCATAATGGAAGAAGCAGGGGATCATGAAAGCACCGTGGACATACCATTGGTGCTTCTGGAGGAGGTGGTCAGATTCCTTCACCCCTACAGTGGTTGAGTATGATATGTCCGATGCATTTTATAATGTGTACATTGTGATAGTCGTGTTTTATAAAATTGTCTAAGTGTTGCTGCTGGTGAATATGGGCTGGCCATGAAGCACAGCAGCAATCGGCGCCATCTAGCAGTGTTTTATTATAAATGTGTTTTTTATAGTAATGTAAACTATATTCCGTTATGTGTTATTAATGTATTAATCCGGAGATATCTTCCATGTATCCGGAACCTACGGCTCACCTCAGGACGGGCTTAGGGGTACTTTGCACGCTGCGACATCGCAAGCCGATGCTGCGATGTCGAGCGCGATAGTCCCCGCCCCCGTCGCAGCAGCGATTTCTTGTGATTGCTGGCGTAGCGAACATTATCGCTACGCTAGCTTCACATGCACTCACCTGCCCTGCGACGTCGCTCTGGCCGGTGAACCGCCTCCTTCCTAAGGGGGCGGGTCGTGCGGCGTCACAGCGACGTCACACGGCAGGCGGCCAATAGCAGCGGAGGAGTGGAGATGAGCAGGATGTAAACATCCCGCCCACCTCCTTCCTTCCGCATTGCAGCTGGGACGCAGGTAGGAGATGTTCCTCGCTCCTGCGGCTTCATACACAGCGATGTGTGCGGCCGCAGGAACGAGAAACAACATCGTATCTGTCGCTGCACCGGCATTATGGAAATGTCGGACCCTACACCGATGATATGATAATGACGCTTTTGGGCTCGTTAATCGTATCAAAAAGGCTTTACACACTACGGTATCGACTGCGACGCCGGATGTGCGTCACTTTCGATTTGACCCCACTGACATTGCAGCTGCGATATCGTAGTGTGCAAAGCCCACCTTAATGTAGCTGTTTGAGGCAATGATTAGACATGCGTAGCCAAGAAGACAAGAACAGGGAAAAGTAGAGGCTTAGCCTTGGCTGCTGGAGCGCTAATACCCAGGGCAAGGACTAGACAGAAGAAGTACCCCAGAGAACAGTGTCGGCAGAATGGAACAGGAATGGTCATGTCTGTCAACAAGGTTGAAAAACAAATAAACCTGTTCATGTTTTGTTTTGTAAAGAGACTCTCCATGTGATGTGTTGCCCTGCCATGTCTGCAATGGTGACCGGCTGCGGGGAGCTGGACGCCCCCCTGAAGACTGAAGTAAGTGTCGTACTCCCCATCCGTGACAGATCCCATGCACAGATTTTTAGTCTGGTGAAGTAAAGCCCTGTTGCCGGCAATTGATCCCCTTTACACAACCAGAGGGGGCCAAGAGGAAAGGTGGCCACTTCTACATCCGAAGCAGTTGGAATTGTGCATTATGAGGAGCTATTGGACTGCGAATAGGCCATATATTGTTCTTGCACAGGAGTCCCCATCTGTCTCGGTCCACCACTGCATGAAAGGATTGAGTAGTGTATAGTAGATTAAAGATGAACAGGCACAAGGCACCAGGCTCCTGGGACAGGTGGGCAGTGACGTAAGCCTAATAGGGGACATTCAATGTGGATAAAATTATAAATCGAATTTCCTAGTAAAGTCTGCATGATTTGGTGAATTTTAATCTCGCCAGATCCACTTACTTTTAGTGGAGATGGTAAGATAACCCACCTACAGGTGACTGCCAGGACGCATGCATAGCCGGCAGGTATCATGCACCTGTTTTATTCATTAGAGTGCGGTACAATCTGAGGACATCATAGTATAGAGAAGGTAAAGCTGAGTAGATTGATATATTGGTTGTAGGCAGTGACGTAACTACCGTTCTATGGGCCCCGACGCAAAATATGGATGGGGCACCTATCACATTTTGGTCACATTGACGATGATACTGTAATAATGTCCCCATCTTGATCCTTTTCTTTTATAATCTCCTCCTTCATGACTCCTATCCTATAATAATGTCCTCCATCCCGGTCCCCATTCTATTATAATGTCCTCTGTCCTGGACACACATTCTGTAATAGAATCTCCTGTCCTATAATAATGGACTCCGTCCTGGTCCCATCTTGTAATAATGCATTCCATTCTTAGCCCTTATTCTGTAATAATGCCCCTTGTCCTGGACTCCCATTCTGTAATATTATTCCCTGTCATGTAATAATGTCTTCCATCTTCTTCCCTTTCTTTTATAATGCCCCCCTTCGTGACTGCTATGCTATAATTATGCTCTGTATGTTGGCATCATCCTGTAATAATATCCCATCCTTGGTCTCCATTCTGTAATAATGTCCCTTGTCCTTGACTCCCATTCTGTAATAATATCTCCTGTTAAATAATATTGTCCCCCCACGTTGATCCCTTTCTTTTATAATGTCACCCTTGTTGACTCCTATGCTATAATAATGCCTTCCATCCTGTAATAATGTCTCCTGTCCTGGTCCCCATTCTGTCATAATGTCCTGTGTCCTGGACTCCTATTCTGTAAAACTATCTTCTGTTTTTAATAATGTTCCCCCATGTTGATCCCTTTCTTTTATAATGTCCCCCTTCCTGATCCTTATCCTGTAATAATAAAAATAACAATAATAACAATAATGATGTCCCATGTACATGGCCCCCATTCTGTAATAATGTCCCCTGTGCTATAATAATGGACTCTATCCTGGTCCCATTATGCAATAATGTCCCCAGTCCTATAATAATGTACTTCATACTGGGCCACTTTCATTAATTTCCAGTAAATATTAAAAAGAAACAAACAATAATTCTTAACTTTCCCCTCTACCACAGCGTGCGGCGTCCTCCTCCACAGCTGGCACTGATTAGCCGACAGTGTGTATTGCAGTGCAGGGAGCCAGTGGATCTCTGCACTGCAATACATTTCAACTGAAGGTGCGTCTGAAGATGCACATTCAGGTGAAATTGCTGTTGGTGGGAGTTCCACCCACATGGGTCTGATCACAGTCTCACCCTCCACAAGCATGATCGCTACACCTATGTTTGTAGGAAAAGATGCTGTATAACTTATTCATTGAAATCCTTGATGTTTCTGTACAGAGTCCAAAGGGCGATCTTACTCAATGATTGATAGCTGCATCTAAAGGGAAGCTTGGTAATCAGTGAATAGGACCACCCACTGGAATTGCAATCAGTGCCTAAAACCACCCACTGGACTGGCAATCAATGACTAGGACTGCCTACTGGAGTGGCAGTCAATGACAAGGACTGCCCACTGGACTGGCAATCAGTGACTATGACTGCCCACTGGACTGGCAAAAAAAGTGACTAGGACCACCCACTGGACTGGCAATCAGTGAATAGGAATGCCCACTGGAATTGAAATCAGTGACTAGGACCACACACTGGATAGGCAATCATTGACTAGGACCGCCCACTGGACTGGCAATCAGTGAATATGACTGACCTCTGGATAGGCAATCAGTGACTAGGACTGCCGACTGGATAGACAATCAATGTCTAGAACCACCCTCTGGATAGGCAATCAGTGACTAGGACCGCCCACTGGAATTGAAACCAGTGACTAGGACCATCCTCTGGATAGGCAATCAATGACTAGGACCGCCCACTGGACTGGCAATCAGTGAATAGGACCGCCTACTGGAATTGCAATCAGTGAATAGGACCGCCCACTGGACTGGCAATCAGTGAATAGGACCGCCCACTGGAATTGCAATCAGTGAATAGGACTGCCCACTGGACTGGCAATCAGTGAATAGGACCGCCCACTGGACTCATATACATAGAAACACCAGGAACTTTGATGAAAATAAGTATAACTTTTCCCATAACTTACATCAATCTGATCGGCTCCCCATGCTGTATAACATCTTGGCTGCAGATCAGATGCCATTTTCATCATGACCAGTTACTAAGTGTAACTATTATTTATCTTATACTGTAGCTGTATGAGATTAAAAATACAATTTTATTAATTATATATTTTTTTTAAAATTCCACTAATTATTATATCCTGAATATTATAATTATGTTGCATTTATTTTTACTAGTATTAGTCTCTTTATTATGATAATTATTATTATTATTATTTTATTGTGTTTTTTATCATTGCTGGGGTTTTTTTCCGTTTTTTTTTATTCTGACTTCTCCAAAATAGGTCACAAATAATTGTTTCTGTCAAAATCCCCACAAGACGCGGCTGTGGCAAGTACATCGCTCGGTTCATGTAATGATTTGGAGCTACTTGAGGGTAAAAGTTTGAATCGACAAATATTTTTTATGTTCTTACAAGTAACTCTTAAGCCTGTTTGTATTTTCCTTCTTGTCCGTTTCACATTTTGATTAGTGGATGAAGCTTTTTTTTTTTTTTTTCCCATGCAGTAATGACTGTATACTGAAATTTCAAGGGCCTGTTCATGACAATCCCATTTTCTGTGTAATTTCATGGTTGTCTTCTTGAATGAAGATATTGGCTGCTCTGAAACAGGAGGTCAGACGCTCCTGCTCCCTTTCAGTATTGTTCCGGAGTATGTTTCCTTTCAGCTGATGAAAAGTAATTCATCATTTACACCCCTGAATTCTGCCAACAGTTTTTATTTTTTTTCAACAACTTTTTTTTTTTTTTCCCTGTGGTACCTTGGCCCCTGAAAGAGATAAATAGGTTCAATAGAACAGTAGGGCCCCCAGATCCGGAGAGCCGGTTGCGCCTCCAAGGCCTTCCATGCCCCTTTCACATGATAGCGTTTGTCACCTTTCTACCTTAAGAAGTCAAATCCTGTCGGCTCGGTCATCTTTCAGCCCGCGTGAAGCGACTGTGGCACCCGCTGGGGCATGGGAGCTTAAAATTGTTTTCTTTTTTATCCAATCTGTCAAGTTCCCTAAAGGGACAGTAATGACAGGCCGGGACTATCACAATGCACTCCATGTGTAAAAGACACTGACGGAACTTCCCGAACACAAGCCAAAAGGGCTCCGACTTGTGACATCTTCCAAGACTCCTCATACCGAGCATTTATTTTTATATATTATTCCTGCCGGGTCTCATAAAAGTCTTATGTGCAACAATAATGTTCAAAAGAAAAAAGAAAAAAAAAGAAAACAATGCAAATTAAAATAAATAAATAAATAAAGAATAAATAAAGGGTTTTTCAAAATTGTATAAATTGCAAAATATATTTTTTTTAAAGAGACTGGTCGAAAATAAAATGTACATTTACAAAGGTGATTGCATTTTGTTAATTCATTTTGTACCAGGTTTGAAACGTTTTTTTAATACTTTCTAGGTGCAATGTTTGCTGTTTTAGACTTTGTGCACATGAAGAGTATTTGGATGCAAGAGGAAAATGTTTCTTCTTGCGGAGACTGACAAACCAATCTGGCTGTCAGTTGTGAGGAGTCTAAAGGGGGCTTTACACGCTGCGACATCGCTACCGATATATTGTCGGGGTCACGTCGTTAGTGACGCACATCCGGCGCCGGTAGCGACATCGCAGCGTGTGACACCAAGGAGCGACGATCAACGATCGCAAAATCGTTCAAAATCGGTGATCGTTGACACGTCACTCCTTTGCTTAATATCGCTGCTGCTGCAGGTACGATGTTGTTCGTCGTTCCAGCGGCAGCACACATTGCTATGTATGACACCGCAGGAACGACGAACATCTCCTTACCTGCGTCCACCGGCAATGAGGAAGGAAGGACTTGGGCGGGATGTTACATCCCGCTCATCTCCGCCCCTCCTCTGCTATTGGACGGCTGCTGTGTGACGTCGCTGTGACGCCGCACGAACCGCCCCCTTAGAAAGGAGGCGGTTCGCCGGCCTGAGCGACGTCGCAGGGAAGGTAAGTCCGTGTGACGGTGTAAGCGATGTGGTGCGGCACGGGCAGCGATGTGCCCGTGTTGCACAACCGACGAGGGCGGGTACGCTCGCTAGCGAGATCACAGCAAGTAAAGTACCCTTTATTGCCCTTTCAGACACACAGATAAATCTTTGGCAGATCTGTGGTTGCAGTGAAATCATGGACATATTGTTCCATTTGTACACAGCCACAAACCTGGCACTGATTGTCCACAATTTCACTGCAACCACAGATCTGCCACAGATTTATTTCTGTGTATGACAGGGCCATTATAGCTGCAATGTTCCTCTGGGAAATATTCAAATTATCTCTTCAGGGAGAAAGAAGACAAACTCTAGCGCCACCTATTGGAGGTAGCAATCCTAAAAGTCAAAAGTGGCCCATTAACGAGCCTTTTTCATATGACTTAGGCGGGCTTTGCACACTACGACATCGCAGGTGCGATGTCGGTGGGGTCAAATCGAAAGTGACGCACATCCGGCGTCACTTGCGATGTCGTAGTGTGTAAATCCTAGATGATACGATGAACGAGCGCAAAATCGTCGTCATCGTATCATCGCTGCAGCCTCCGACATTTCCATAATGCCGGGGGAGCGACAGGTACGATGTTGTTCCTCGTTCCTGCGGCAGCGCACATCGCTGTGTGTGAAGCCGCAGGAGCGAGGAACTTCACCTTACCTGCCTCCCGGCTGCAATGAGAAGGACGGAGGTGGGCGGGATGTTTACATCCTGCTCATCTCCGCCCCTCCACTTCAATTGGCCGCCTGCCGTGTGACGTCACTGTGACGCCGCACGACCCGCCCCCTAAGGAAGGAGGCGGGACGCCGGCCAGATGGACGTCGCACGGCAGGTATGTGCGTGTAAAGCTGCCGTAGCGATAATAATCGCTACGGCAGCTTTCACTATATATCGAACGTGCGACGGGGGCGGGACTATCGCTGCAGCATCGGTAACACATTGTTACCGATGTTGCAACGTGCAAAGCCCGCCTTAGAATTTGTCAGATCAGAACCTCAATTCGCAGACACGGTGTTTTGTGATGATTGCCCCTTGCCAGAGCAAAGTATGAGATCTGATCTGGCTGTATGAGAAGCTCTACTGGGGTCTAAGGGGAAAGCTTTTCTCCTTGCGGAGACATGACAAACCTATCTGGCTGTCAGGGGTGAGGAGTCTTATAGCTGCAATGCTCCTCTGGGTAATATTCAAATTGTGTCTTCAGGGAGGAAGGAGACGAACTCTAGCGCCACCTATTGGAAGTAACAATCCTAAAACTCAAAAGTGGCCAAGGACTTAGTGATAGGCAACTTAGATTGTGAGCCCCAATGGGGACAGTGATGATGATGTGGACATTAAATAAGTAAAATGTAATGTATACTTAAAGTGTATATGAAAAGTCACGTCAAATTCAGAAATATTGAAAACTTTATATGATCCTGAACAAATGTCTGGAACTTACTCCTACAACAGTAGCAGGGTCCGGTGATGCTGCCACAAACCGTACAAGAGCCAACAAAGTTCACAAAATTTGGGACAACATGAAGCACATAATTTGTTAGCACAACACACACCTTTTTAAGGGGGATATCAGACCTTATATAACGCTGTGTGCCTGCACTCCTTGTCTTCCTGCAGGGACATGCTCTGACTCACCGCCGCAGTCGGGTCCCTGCATACTACCCGTCATCTCGGCCTCTCCTCCTTGTGGGCTTCTGTCCCTCCGACTCCCGGAGGAGTGCGCGCTCGTCGCTGCCCCTCTCTTAAAGTGCACCACTACCAAGAAGTGTCTCCTAGCCTATCGCTGAGAGGCATTGGGTATTTAGGGCAAGCTCCCACTAGGGAAGTTGCCTGATCAACGCCCTAGTTCAGCTAGTCAGTGTCCAGTACTCCAGCTAGCTAGTTGTCAGGTCCTGGTGTCTGTCCCGTCCTGTTGGCTCCTCTGCATGTCGGTACCAGTGTTTCTGTCCCGTTCTGTTGGCTTCTCTGCATGTCGGTACCAGTGTGTCTGTCCGTCCCAGCTCTGCCCATGGCCTCTACTATCCCGGTGGCTCTTGCCACACCTGAGACTATTCCTGTCCGTCCCGGCCGTGCCTCCAGCCTTACCTATCCCTGTGGCCCTCACCAAAGTAGAGACTGTGCCAGTCCGCCTCAGCTGTGCCTCTGACCTCAGCTGTCCATCCCGGCCGTGCCGACTGCCTTGGCCACTTCGGTGATCCCAGCCTTGCCAGAGACTTTGTCTGCCCTGACCGTGCATTCTGCCTATGCTACACTCATGGTCCCAGTCTACACTTGACACTCAGCCCTGTCTACTGAAGTGCCCCCCCTGCCTTGGTGGTCAGCTGCCACAGTCCCGGTCACTGCACTGGAAGTAGCACTTGGCGTCCACCTCACGGTTGGTGCTTAGTCAAGCCCCTTCCATGAAAAGGGTAGGTCCAGGGTCCCCCTATGATACAGTGGGTCCACTCTAGTTTGCCAAAGTACCACCACCTGGCGGTGAGTGTGACACCTTACATATGGAAGGAAATAACACCTGACAAGAGGTAAAGGCTTCACTAGTGTTGCAGAAAAGAAACTGGTCTGCTTAGAAGTTGTATGTGTAGCGCCCATGGAAGGGGGTACTTGGTCCCGGGCGGTAACAAGTGGGAATGTCACTCTGGTGGCCGTTGCCCGGTCCTGTGCCCTGGGCCCCTTTTTGTAAGGGGGGGTTTATTTACAAGGGGATTAATAGAGTTAATGTCATGTGATGCCACCTGTGGGTTGCGGTTAAGGATGGAGAACTGCTTCTGCTAAATGTGGGTACTCCCAGAGCTGGTGGAGAATGCAGAAATGGTGTTAGGTCCTCTGCAGCTGCGCCGTGCCTGGGAGATGATGAGGGGTAATAACAGAGACCATACCGGGTTGTCTTTAACAGTCTCTACTCACTTGGACCCAGGGGTTGCTGGTTCAGGTCCCTTGGAGGACCGGTGCCAATGTAGTGACCCAGGTTGCTCTGTCCCCAGCACTCTCTGTTGGTTGGGTCCCCGTAGCGTGGAGCATTTAGGGCCCGACTGTCCCTTTTGGGGGTACAGTCTCCTTCTCCGTACAGCGGGAAGTGCAGACCCTGCGGGGAGGTAAGTGTCCGAACCCCAATACTAGTTTACTGCTGATGCCCCCGGATTATTTGGTTTGGTGAAGTCCATGAAGGTGTCCTCACCGGGCAGGTATTTATCAAGCCATGTAGAACTGGCACCTGATCTAGGGCCCTGTGCCCCTTGTGTGCTCCGGTCCCAGCGGTATCTCAGGTACCCGACCTGGTGACCTCTCTCCTGTGCCCCCGGATCCCCGCTGCACGGACCCATCTCAGGCACATCCGCATACCTCTCCTGTGTGCCACATACTCTCGACTCTCTACTGACTGACTGCTGACCCCTCACACCAGGCTGACTAATCCCAGGGACTCTTTCCTTTCCATGGCGACCATCCTCTTACATGGTTAACCCTCTATGCACGGTGTGAAGTGGAGAACTTGGATTTTGATAGTGCTTTGGTGATATCGGCACTGGTACTCCAGGATATAGGGGGGTAGGTCCTGCATCCTCAAGAGGATGCAGTTCCTTGTAGTGCCCTAAGTATCTCAGGTGCGCTAAATATGTACAAACTATGCATTAAAATACTCTTTTATTTTTGAAACACTGAACCAAAAAACTTAAATGCAAATATGTATAACTGAGCTCTATAATTTCCTAATACCAAAATGTAGAGAAAGTCTAATATTAATCCAATATTTACTGTCGCACGAGGTGAGTAGAACACCAGCTCCTTCTAACTCCAAGAACAAAGGTCTGTTGTATTTCCAAATCAATGTGGAAAACTGTCAAAAAGTGGCACAGAAAAATGATCTAATTGTGCCTGTGGTTTATCTTGGGTGAAGGGTCAAGCTCTAAGGTGAAGAAGGTGTTTGCTGAAGTTTAATGAGTGATGGATATGAGCAAGTCAACAAATCTCTGCAGAGGAGGAAACTGGAAAATTACGTAGCAATATCGATTTGGTGGTAGACAGTTAGAATGAAATGCATCATAATTTAGACGGATACAATAGGAATAACAGACAAGAATTCTTTTAAAATTAACTTACAATTTTTGGATATTTTTGAGGCTTAAAGGGGTTTTTAAGTTTAGGAAAATCTTTGTCAATTGGTTGCAGTTTGTCTTGAAAAAATAAACTTTGCATTGCCCGGAGTCCAGCGATGATTCTCCATCACTGCCCCTAGTGACCCGACGTCCCAATCATAAGTCACATCCAGCCTCTAACTTCTCCAGGATTGCTCTGTATTTAACTCCATCCATCTTCCCATCAATTCTGACCAGGTTCCCTGCCCCTGCTGAAAAAAGCCTCCCCACAGCAGGATGCTGCCACCACCATGTGTGATGGTGGGGATGGTGTTTTCAGGGTGTTGTGCACTGTAAGTTTTCCACCACACATACCATTTTGTCTTTAGCCCAAAAAGTTCTATCTTGGTCTCATCTGAACATAGCATCTTCTTTCACATGCTCGTTGTATCCCTTAGATGGCTTTCTGCAAACTTCAATAAGGAATTCCTATGGAATGGTTTAAATTTTTTTTCTTGCCACTCTTCCATAGAGGCCAGATTTGGGGAGTATATGACTAATAGTTGTCCTTTGGACAGATTCCCCCACCTGAGCTGTGAATCTCTACAGCTCCTCCAGTGACCATGGGCCTCTTAGCTGCTTCTCTAATTAGTGCTCTCCTTTTTGGGATGTTAGGTTAGGTGGACAGCCATGTCATGGTTGTTTTACAGTTGTGTCATACTCTTTTTACTTTTGGATGATCGATTGATCAGTGCTCCATGAGATGTTCAGAGCTTGGATTATTTTTTATAACCTAACCCTACTTTACTTTTTTCTACAACTTTATCCCTGACCTGTCTGTTGTGTTCCTTGGTTTTCATGATGCTGTCTGATCCTTAATATTCTCAAACAAACCTCTGAGGCCTTCACTGAATAGCTGTAGTTATACTGAAAATAAATTTCACAAAGGATGTCTCAATGTACTAATTAGGTGACATCTGGAGGCCATTGGTCACTCAGGATTTTATTTAGGGGTATGAGACTACATGGGGCTGAATACAAATGCATCTTACAATGTTCAGATTTATATTTTTAAATTATTTAGACAACCATGCATTATTTCTAGGGATGATCGAATACCTCAAATATTCGTCAACGCCCATATTCGCCGAATAGGTCGCCGCTATTCGACTATTTGCAATATTCGATGCACAATGTAAACAACTATTCGGGCTTCCCATAGACTTACATTGCTCATTGAATGTTTGCATAGCGGCGACTTATTCGTCGGATATTCGCGAAGCCGAATATTGCCGAATATTTGTGATATTCGATCATCCCTAATTATTTCCTTTCCAATTCACAAATACTTGCTAATTTATGTTAGCATATTACATAAAATCCCAATAAAATATACAGTGCCTACAAGTAGTATTCAACCCCCTGCAGATTTAGCAGGTTTACACATTCGGAGTTAACTTGGCATTGTGACATTTGGACTGTAGATCAGCCTGGAAGTGTGAAATGCACTGCAGCAAAAAAGAATGTTATTTTTTTTTTTTTTAAATTGTGAAAAGTTTATTCAGAGGGTCATTTATTATTCAACCCCTCAAACCACCAGAATTATGTTTGGTTCCCCTAAAGTATTAAGAAGTATTTCAGGCACAAAGAACAATGAGCTTCACATGTTTGGATTAATTATCTCTTTTTCCAGCCTTTTCTGACTAATTAAGAGTCAGACCCTACCCAAACTTGTGAACAGCACTCATACTTGGTCAACATGGGAAAGACAAAGGAGCATTCCAAGGCCATCAGAGACAAGATCGTGGAGGGTCACAAGGCTGGCAAGGGGTACAAAACCCTTTCCAAGGAGTTGGGCCTACCTGTCTCCACTGTTGGGAGCATCATCCGGAAGTGGAAGGCTTATGGAACTACTGTTAGCCTTCCACGGCCTGGACAGCCTTTGAAAGTTTCCTCCCGTGCCGAGGTCAGGCTTGTCCGAAAAGTCAAGGCTAACCCAAGGACAACAAGGAAGGAGCTCCGGGAAGATCTCATGGCAGTGGGGACATTGGTTTCAGTCAATACCATAAGTAACGTACTCCACCGCAATGGTCTCCGTTCCAGACGAGCCCGTAAGGTACCTTTACTTTCAAAGCGTGATGTCAAGGCTCGTCTACAGTTTGCTCATGATCACTTGGAAGACTCTGAGACAGACTGGTTCAAGGTTCTCTGGTCTGATGAGACCAAGATCGAGATCTTTGGTGCCAACCACACACGTGACGTTTGGAGACTGGATGGCACTGCATACGACCCCAAGAATACCATCCCTACAGTCAAGCATGGTGGTGGCAGCATCATGCTGTGGGGCTGTTTCTCAGCCAAGGGGCCTGGCCATCTGGTCCGCATCCATGGGAAGATGGATAGCACGGCCTACCTGGAGATTTTGGCCAAGAACCTCCGCTCCTCCATCAAGGATCTTAAGATGGGTCGTCATTTCATCTTCCAACAAGACAACGACCCAAAGCACACAGCCAAGAAAACCAAGGCCTGGTTCAAGAGGGAAAAAATCAAGGTGTTGCAGTGGCCTAGTCAGTCTCCTGACCTTAACCAAATTGAAAACTTGTGGAAGGAGCTCAAGATTAAAGTCCACATGAGACACCGAAAGAACCTAGATAACTTGGAGAAGATCTGCATGGAGGAGTGGGCCAAGATAACTCCAGAGACCTGTGCCGGCCTGATCAGGTCTTATAAAAGACGATTATTAGCTGTAATTGCAAACAAGGGTTATTCCACAAAATATTAAACCTAGGGGTTGAATAATAATTGACCCACACTTTTATGTTGAAAATTTATTAAAATTTAACTGAGCAACATAACTTGTTGGTTTGTAAGATTTATGCATCTGTTAATAAATCCTGCTCTTGTTTGAAGTTTGCAGGCTCTAACTTATTTGCATCTTATCAAACCTGCTAAATCTGCAGGGGGTTGAATACTACTTGTAGGCACTGTATTTAGGTTTGTGGTTGTAATGGTAAAAAATGTGGAAAAGCTCACAGAGTATGACAATTTTTGCAAAGAACTGTATGTAGCAAAGATTGAGTCAGCTTCTCCAATTTTATTTGGTTTCAGGTGTGATTTTCATATTGCCCACTCCTGTTACTTGCCACAGGTGAGTTTGAATGAGCATCACATGCTTGGAACAAAGTTGTTTACCCACAATTTTGGAAAGGTGCCAACAATTTTGTCCTGCTCATTTTAGGGGTTTAGTGTGAAATTATATCCAATTTGCCTTTTTTTACACAGTTATTTTTTGGGTTGTTCCAATACACACAAATGAAATAAACATGTGTAATTGAAAAAAGTTTCTGGGAGAAATACTTCATTTTCTGGAGTAATTTCAAGGGATCCAACACTTGTGGCTATGACTGTAGGTACATATTCAGCAGTTTTTGGCTCGTCTGCACCAGACAAGCAAATAAATGCAAGCTACAGTAGGAATAGGTGTAGTAGGTATGTGAAAAATGATGGCATTTTTTGTCTTAGGTTGTAGTGAAGGAAAACCATGCCCTCTCCCACTCAAACCTACTCACTTTTCTGGAAAACTGCAAAAAGTGAGATATATCTGTGTAATATTTGCATCAAAGTTTGAAACTTTTTTGCCAGAAAACTGGCAAACTCCTTAAGGCCTAAAACACACGTCCTTGAAAACAGCGCACGTGTGATACGGGCCGTTTTTCACGTCCGTGATCCGTTTTTTGGTCCGTAAATAACGCACGTGTGGTGGCTGTGTGTCCGGCGTATTGTAACCACGTGTGCGTGTGGAATGGCCGGGTGTGCGTGTGAAACTTAACTGACGTGTGTGTGTGTGTTGTCCGTGTAAAATGTCCGTGTGTGATGTTAAATGTCGTTGATACATGCCGGCTGACAGCAGACAGAGTCGCGCTCTGAGAATGAACTCGGGTGAACTTCACCCGACTTCATTGTCATGCCGCGGCTCTGTCTGTGTGCCTTGTACTGATTAGCGGTCACTTGTGAAGGATTCACCGGTGACCGCTAATCCCCCGAGTGACTGAAGTGTTCCCCCCTCTCTCATACTCACCGATCCCGATCACCGGCGCTGCACGGCGTTCACACTGCTCCGGCGGCTTTTCCTCTTTTGAAAAAGCCGGCCGCTCATTAAACAATCTGGTATTCCCTGCTTTCCCCGCCCACCGGCAAATATGATTGGTTGCAGGGAGACGCTGAGTGACAGATGTCACACTGCACCCAATCACAGAATACACCGCCGCTCCTGTCACCTCCACACAGCAAATGAGGTGAGTAACGCGATCAGCTGAGCTGTCACTGAGGTTACCCGCGGCCACCACTGGATCCAGTGGTGGCCGCGGGTAACCTCAGTGACAGCTCAGCTAATCGCGTTACTCACCTCATTTGCTGCGTGGAGGTGACAGGAGCAGCGGTGTATTCTGCAGCTCCTGTCACCTGCATGCAGCACAGCTGGATGCGACGCTGGAGTACCGTGGATTATGCCGGGCATGGAGGGCTTTGTAGGGGTTAATAAATTGGTAATGAGGGAATTTGTTAGTGTTTTTTATTTCTAATAAAGGATTTTTCAGGTGTGTGTGTTTATTTACTGTCACTTACAGATTAATCATGGAAGGAATCTCGGGGAGACGCCTGACATGATTAATCTAGGACTTATTGGCAGCTATGGGCTGCCATTAACTCCTTATTACCCCGATTTGCCAACGCACCAGGGCAAATCGGGAAGAGCCGAATACAGTCCCAGAACTGTCGCATATAATGTATGCGGCAATTCTGGGCGGCTGTTGGCTGATATTGTTAGGCTGGGGGGGCTCCCCATAACGTGGGGCTCCCCATCCTGAGAATACCAGCCTGCAGCCGTATGGCTTTATCTGGCTGGTATTAAAATAGGGGGGACCGCATGCCGGATTTTTTAATTATTTATTTATTTATTTCACTGCACAGTATAGACACGCCCACCGGCTTCTGTGATTGGGTGCAGTGTGACACCTGTCACTCAGCGTCTCCCTGCAACCAATCATATTTGCCGATGGGCGGGGAAAGCAGGGAATACCAGATTGTTTAATGAGCGGCCGTCTTTTTCAAAAGAGGAAAAGCCGCCGGAGCAGTGTGAACGCCGTGCAGCGCCGGTGATCGGGATCGGTGAGTATGAGAGAGGGGGGAACACTTCAGTCACTCGGGGGATTAGCGGTCACCGGTGAATCCTTCACAGGTGACCGCTAATCAGTACAAGGCACACAGACAGAGCCGCGGCATGACAATGAAGTCGGGTGAAGTTCACCCGAGTTCATTCTCAGCGCGCGACTCTGTCTTCCGACATGTAGTAACGACATTTTGCATCACACACGGACATTTCTCACGGACAACATAAACACACATCCGTGCAAGGAACGTTTTATTTGGACTCCCATAGGCTAACATTATGTCCGTGTGTGCGTGCTCCGTCTCAAAAACGAACATGCTTCCGTGCCAAACGGAGGCAAATACGTGGAACGCACACGATCACTCGGACAAACTAAAAACACGCTCGTGTGAGTTTCATCATACATTAACATATGTGCACGTTTGGCCGTATCTCCGGTATGTACGGAAACGGACCAAACACGCACGTTTTCAACGGAGGTGTGTTGCGGGCCTAAAGGGAATTTCTTATGACTGGTATTTTTTTTTCTCTGCTAACCCTAATGCCTGCTTTACACAATGCGATCTATCGTGCAATTTCACGATTGATCGTACCCGCCCCCGTCGTTTGTGCGTCACGGGCAAATTGTTGCCCGTGTCGCACTAAGTCGTTAATGCACCATCACACGTACTTACCTGCTGTGCGACCTCGCTGTGGGCGGCGAAAATCCTCTTCCTGAAGGGGGTGGGACGTTCGGCGTCACAGCGACATCACACGGCAGGCGTCCAATAAAAGCGGAGGGGCGGAGATGAGTGGGACGTAAACATCCCGCCCACCTCCTTCCTTACGCATAGCCGGCGGGTGCCGCGGGACGCAGGAAAGCTGAGTTCATCGTTCCAGGGGTGTCACACGGAGCAATGTGTGCTACCCTGGGTACGATGAACAACCGGCGCCATGTAAAATAGCAATATTTTAAAACCGAGCGACGAGTACACGATTTGTGAGCGATTCTGCGTCGCTCGGAGGTGTTACACGAGACGACGTCGTGAACAATGCCAGATGTGCGTCACGAAAACCGTGACCCCGATGATGCATCGCACGATAGATCGTCTCGTGTAAAGCCCCCTTAAACGGCAATATGATAGAGTAAAATTTATCAAGAGGTGAATGCCAATTTATGGAGTCAATTATAGTAAATTTTGGGGGCTACCATAGGTCTTTCCTCCTGTTACTAAACCCCATCTACTTTTTCCAAAACTTTTGAAAAGTTGCAAGAGAAGCGCCAATGGGGTGCGCGCAATAATTTATAGAGGAAGGTTTTAAATTTCCCCTTTGTGTGTAGGAATGAAAGCCATATGAGCCATGGACAGAAAAAGTAAAAAAAATGAGGGGGAAATATCGGGTTTTGGATATCTTTTCTTTCTATTTCTCAGTGATCAGTGCCCAATTTTTAATGGATGATGATTAGAACCACAAACGAAATGAATGAAAAATGTCCAAAATTCAAAAATTCTCCATTAATTTTAATTTGTATCTATTAGATTCTCTAGAAGTGAAATTGTTGATTATTTGCATGCAAAATATGTTTTTCCCTAGATTCTCAATTTTATATATATATATATATATATATATAAACATATATATATATATATGTTTATATATATATATATATATATATATATATAAAAACATTATTGTGAGTGTAACAAAAATTAAACACTTGTGCTTAGAAAGTGTTTGGACCACACGTGATATTTATTGTTCCTTTATTATTTTTCCACTTTTATCTGTGCCAATTTATTCATTATTGTGGGACATTTTTGTAGTCAGAACTAAAAAAAATTCTTGCAATTAGGTTTCATTAAAAATTTTGCAGTTAGGCTATGTACACACGCTGAGTTTTTGGTTGCAGAAATTTCTGCACCAATTCTGCATTTCCTGGCAGAAAAATCGTGCGCTTTTGAAACGTTTTCAGTGCATTTTTTATGCATTTTTTGCATACATTTTTTATGCATTTTTTGCATACATTTTTTATGCATTTTTTGCATGCATTTTTTATGCATTTGGGGTGGAAAAAAAGCTGGCAAAAACATTGAAAGAATTGATATGCTGCAGATTATTTTCTGCACCAAATCCGCAAGAGAAAAATAAGCAACGTGCACAAAACTGACTTTGCTGGCATAAGAATAGGCATGAAGTTTATTGACAAAACCGCACCCCAAAAACACATCAACAGTGCAGTGTGTGCACATAGAAGTAGCCTTCTGCAGCCTCTGTCTTGCACTGCCTATTACTGGCTGCAAAAGGAGTGAACTGAGAACCTGTCAGTGAGCTCATTCTGATGATCTGACAAGAGAATTTGTAACTCATCTGTCTTTTGCTGAGCTGCTCTCAGATAATCTATGACCTCATAAAAAGTGAATGTGAAGGAAGCAAGGAGCCTGTAGAAGCCAAACAATGCAACATTGTTTAAGGAAACCCAATTGCAAATATTAATTTTAGCCCATTTAAGTAAAAAAAAATGCCACCGGTAAACAGATAAATCAGGAAGGAATTGAAAAACTAAAATAAAGTGAGATCCTTTAGGATTGAAATGTAAATTCAACTTCAAAATTCAACTGTGAATTGTAAAGCGCTGCAGAATATCTTGGTGTTATAAAAAATAAAGATTATTATTATTATTATAATTATTATTAATTAGTTTGGGTTTTTTTTTCATCTAGGCCATCGGGGTCCAATTATTCTTAAAAAATGGATAAGATCTAGAGCTACAAGAGACATGATAAAAAAGGCTGTGTTCAAAAATTATAAAAAAATGTCCAAAAATTATCCAATAGTTAATTAATACTTTAATTATCTACCTTATTTCCATGCATGCAACTATTATTTTCTGGACTCTCAATGATACATATTTCAGCATTATGGAAAGTGAATACAAGAGATGTAATTAAAAGGGTGTGCTCAAAAATTATGAAAAATGTTAAAAAATTATCCAATAATTTTAATTCATATTTTAATTTTCTAGCTTATTTCCATGTGTGCAAATATTATTTCCTGGATTCTGAATGATAAATTTTTCAGCATTATGGAAAATGAATTAAAAAAATGAATTGCCGTCCAGAAAGTATTCGTACCACCATCAGTTCTCCAGGTTTCATTTTTTTTTTGTGTTCCCTTTTGTTTAAATCCAGCTAAATTAATATTTTAATTTTCTAGCTTATTTCACTGCTTGCAATTATTATTTATCAATGATATATATTTCAGCATCATGAAAAGTGAATACAAGAGACATGATAAAAAAGGGTATGTTCAAAAATTATGAAAAAGTTTCAAAAATATCCAATAATTTTAATTAACATTTTCATTTTCTACCTTATTTCCTTGCATGCAATTATTATGTCCTGGATTCTGAATGATACATATTTCAGCATTATGGAAAGTGAATACAAGAGACATGATAAAAAGGGTGTGCTCAAAATTATGAAAAATGCTCAAAAATTATCCAATAATTCTAATTAATATTTTCATTTTCCAGTTAATTTCCATGCGTGCAATTATTATTTTCCTGGATTCTGAATGATACATATGTCAGCATTATAGAAGTTGAATTGAAGAGATGTGATAACAAAGGCTGTGTCAAAAATTTTGAAAAATGTTCTGCAAATTAGGATTCTGATCTGGCATATATCTTAGGTCATTTGAAAAGGCTTGTTAAAAGGCCACTTTTCACTTTTTCACCACTGAGAGCAAGACTGGTTTGTCAGGTCTCCGTAAGGAGAATAGTCTTCCCCCATGGTCCCCACATAGCTTCTCAAATGCCAGATCAGTTACCCACACTTTGCACTGACGAGGGGCAAACACCCCGAAACACCGTGTTTGCAAATTGGGATTCTGATCTGGCATATATCCTAGATTATATGAAAAGGCTTGTTAAAAGGCCACTTTTGACTTTTAGGATTGCTACTTCCAATAGGTGGTGCTAGGGTTTGTCTCCTTTCCTGGAGAGACAATTTGAAAAATGTTCAAAAATTATCCAATAATTTTAATTCATATTTTAATTCTGTAGCTTATTTCCATGCATGCAATTATTATTTCCTAGATTCTGATTGAATGATACATATTTCAGCATTATGGAAAGTGAATACAAGGGATGTGATAAAGAGGGTGTGCTCAAAATTATGAAAAATGCTAAAAAATTATCCAATAATTCTAATTAATATTTTCATTTTCCAGTTTATTTCCATGCGTGCAATTATTTTCCTGGATTCTGAATGATACATATGTCAGCATGATAGAAGTTGAATTGAAGAGATGTGATAACAAAGACTGTGTCAAAAATTATAAAAAATGTTCAAAAATTATCAATAATTTTGATTAATATTTTAATTTTCTAGCTTAATTCCATGGTTGCAATTATTATTTTTCTGGATTCTCAATGATACATATTTCAGCATTATGGAAAGTGAATACAAGAAACATGTTAAAAAAGGGTGTGTTCAAAAATTATGAAAAATGTTCAAAAAGTATCTAAAAAGTATCTAAAACTTTTAATTAATATTTTAATTCTCTAGCTTATTTCCCTGCTTGCAATTATTATTTCCTGGATTCTGAATGATACAAATTACAGCATTATGGAAAGTGAATACAAGAAACGTGATAAAAAAAGAGTGTGCTCAAAATTATGAAAAATGCTCAAAAATTATCCAATAATTCTAATAAATATTTTCATTTTACAGTTTATTCCCATGCAAGCAATTATTATTTCCTGGATTCTGAATGATACATATGTCAGCATTATAGAAGTTGACTTGAAGAGATGTGATAACAAAGGCTGTGTCGAAAATTTTGAAAAATGTTCAAAAATTATCCAATAATTTTAATTCATATTTTAATTTTCTAGCTTATTTCCATGCATGCAATTATTATTTCCTGGATTCTCAATGATATATATTTCAGCATTATGGAAAGTGAATACAAGAGACGTGCTAAAAAAGGGTGCATTCAAAAATTATGAAAAATGTTCAAAAATTATTTAATAATTTTAATTAATATTTTAATTCTCTAGCTTATTTCCCTGCTTCCAATTATTATTTCCTGGATTCTGAATGATACAAATTACAGAATTATGGAAAGTGAATTAAGAATCGTGATAAAAAAGAGTGTGCTCAAAATTATGAAAAATGCTTAAAAATTATCCAATAATTCTAATTAATATTTTCATTTTCCAGTTTATTTCCATGCGTGCAATTATTATTTCCTGGATTTTGAATGATACATATGTCAGCATTATAGAAGTTGACTTGAAGAGATGTGATAATAACAAAGGCTGTGTCAAAAATTTTAAAAAATGTTCCAAAATGTTAAAAATTATCCAATAATTTGACTTCATATTTTAATTCTCTAGCTTTTTTCCATGCATGCAATTATTATTTTCCTGGATTCTCAATGATATATATTTCATTATTATGGAAAGTGAATACAATAGACATGATAAGAAAGAGTTGGCTCAAAAATTATGAAAAATGTTCAAAAATTATCCAATAACTTTAATTCATATTTTAATTTTCTAGCTTATTTCCATGCATGTAATTATTATTTCCTGGATTCTGAATGATACATATTTCAGCATTATGGAAAATGAATTAAAAAAATTAATTGCCGTCCAGAAAGCGTTCGTTCCGCCATCGGTTCTCCAGGTTTCATTTATTTTTTTGTGTTCTCTTTTGTTTAAATCCAGCTAAATTAAAAACAGCATTTGTGTAATCTCCTCATCCTGGTATATCGCTTTTCTTTGTTTTTGAAGGACAATAAAAATGTATTTGTTTTTAGAGCCTTTTTCGTTTGCACGATCGCAACGTAAAAAAGACAGACATTACGGAGCTGGCCGCTTCTCCGTAGACGTGTTTATGTGACATGTAAGTCTGTAGAGGTACACATAATCCTAATATTTGTTTTAAGACATATGATATGATTTATCATTGCATAAAAAGTCACTATACATCCAGAAGAAGAATCTGTTTTATATCCCAGAATTTTTATACTAAATATATAAACACTGCAGAGAAACCACAGCTGATTTTACGGTTATTGCCCTGTAAAGCAATATGATTTTTTTTTTCATGACACCATTCCCTAAATAGCTAGGTTTAAAAATGCTTATGTATGGCCATTTTGCCAAAGCAAAATGATGTCGAGCGTGCCAGACTTTGAATTCTCCGGCAATTGTAGCAGCGCGAATCCCAATAAAACAGTTTCAAATGTTACAATAGGAAAAAAAATAATTCTTCGAGAATCACTCTAAGTTGCAATTTTTTGGAGCCGTTTACAAAAATAACTGCAGAGGCTTTTGCAATATCGAGATGCTTTTGTTTTATTCTTTTTTTTTTTAGTCGTTTTCAGATTTCCTTTGCTATAAACAATCCTGCGCGCGTGAATTATGGATCTTATTCCTTTAATGTCTGCCCGCGGCGTTTTCTACGAAGGTATCGTTGACCCAGCCGGCGTAGAAGATACAATCAGAAGTAAAAACAGAAATTTAAGATACTGAGTAAAATATATTACTTGCCAATTTTCCACAGTAACTTTTCATCATTACTCTAAAATTACTTTTTAATGCAAAAAGTAGTTTCAATCACATTGAGGCCCACATGATTCAGATACTATCATAATCACAATTAGATTACATTACTGCAATCAGGAATGGAGATCATTAAGGGAAAGAATATAAATTGCTTTAGTTTTACAAGTACTGAGCTAGCAAAATTATAATTAATCTCCATTTATAATCTTTTCTTTCATAGAACTGCAAAGCATGCGACTTTAAGGCCATCAATACAAATTAGAAATAAGTCATAAAGCTCTCCGTGCCGCCACTGGAAATTGTAGAAAGTTTCCTTATTTCCGTCTCATCTTGTCATGATTCCGGCAGGAACTTACAGCAGTTTGGTGCATTCATATTAGATACTTCTGGCAGTGAATGCACAGAGAGGAGCTTGTGTAAGGAGGGGAAATTACACTTGACGATCTCTATTTATGCGCAGTTGGCTGGGTTGAGGACGCGGGTTCTTCGGAAGGGCTGGAACACAAGAATTAAACCTAAAATCTATAACATAGCTTTATGTTACTCATTGTACGTTATCCCAACAGGACCTGCTTCGCTTTAGATTTTTCCATGCTCTATGACTCTTATTCTTTGGTTTATAGAGTTGTAACCGGTTGCATTTTTGCTGTTTGAGTTGTGATTTTTATCCGTAAAGTTTAAACCTTCTGATATCTTTTCATTCCATGTTTTTGGAGAAGTGAGGTGACCATGAAACAATTGATGAATGATGTGATTACAGGTGTCACGCCAGGTATGTGTGGTCTCCCGAAGTATGGAGCAACACCAGGGTGATGTTACACCCGGAGAGTGGAAAACTCCTGGCAAGCAACGCAACACAAAGGGTACACAACACAACGATAGGCCTTTGCGCTAGGGAGAGAGGAGCAAGGTCACCTCCTAACACTCACCTGAGGCTGATCTTCTCACTCCCTAACTTCCCAAGATGGGTCCTTGCCCCATGTGCCGTCACATGCTTAGGTCTTGCTGGCCCATAGCTTTATGTTACTCATTGTACGTTATCCCAATAGGACCCACTTTGCTTCAGAGTTTTCCGCGCTCTATGACTTTTTGATTCTTTGGTTTATAGAGTTGTAACTGGTTGCATTTTTGCTGTTTGAGTTGTGATTTTTATCCGTAAAGTTTAAACCTTCTGATCTCTTTTCATTCTTTTTTTTGGAGAGGTGAGGTGACCATGAAACAATTGATGAATGATGTGATTACAGGTGTCACACTAGGTATGTGTGGCCTCCTGAAGAATGGAGCAACATCAGGGTGGTGTTACGCCGGGAGAGTGGAAAACTCCTGGCAAACGACGCAACAAAAAGGGTACACAACACAACGATAGGCCCTTGCGCTAGGGAGAGAGGAGCAAGGTCACCTCCTAATACTCATATGAGGCTGATCTCTGCATTCTCTAACTTTCCTAGATGGGTCATTCCCACATGCTTAGGTTTTGCTGGCCCATAGCTTATGTTACTCATTGTACGTTATCCCAGTAGCACCCACTTTGCTTCAGATTTTTCCATGCTCTATGACTACTTTATTCATGGGTTTATAGAATTGTAACAGGTTGCTTTTTGCTGTTCGAAATTTAATATTTAGCTTTAAAAATTGTCATGATGTGACTACAGGTGTCAGACCAGGTATGAGTGGTCTTCCGGTGAATGGCACAACACAGTGGAAACACCAGGCTGGTGTTAGGCTGGGGGAGCAGAAAACTCCCAACAATAGACATAATACAAACTGTACAGAATACAATGGAATGCCCTTTAGTTAGGGAGAGGGGAGCGGGGTCACCGCCTAACACTCACCTGAGGTGGATCCCTGCACTCTCTAATTTCCCTAGATAGGTACTTTCTCCATGTGCCGTTACATGCCTAGGCCCTCACTGGCCCTAGACTCACCCTGATTAGTGAAGGCCAGTGAATCGTTAAACTCACCACTACAATAAGACAACACAAAGTAGGAAAGACAAACAGGTGGGGACAGGCACAACAAAAAGCACTCCATGGTTTCTTCAGTAGGAGATTTCACATCTGCAATAGAAATGACAACACAGCTATGCAGCGACAAACCCCTTCAGCATGGACAGCATAGGTATGAGCTATAGCCGGCATAGGGAGGATTTAGGAGCGGATATTTATACCACAAGGGCTTGGCTGCAGCTGAGGATAAAACAACCTGTAAGATCACTGCAGGAAAGAAATGCACCTTCACCCCTTCAGTACCTGATGGAATTAAATAAGCTAGAAACTCAGTGAAAATGACGAGCGGATACTAAAGCAGATCTGCGATCAACAATACACTGTGACTTCTGATCCCAGCTCCCTCTGAATTCACATAGGGCCATGATACACTAGTGACAACAATGTTTCTGCCATTTTTTTTTTTTTGGTGTTCACTATATAAAAAAGGACAATGAGTGAACTCTCAATCAATGGAAATTTTCAAGCAAAAGCAGTATAAACATATAGCTGGGATGATTTAAGAAAACCTGCACTTGCAGGGAGTTGAATCCTATGGCACTTAAGGTCCCTTCCAACTCTACCATTCTATGAAAATGTATAATATTACCTAATGCCTTAATTTTTTTAGAGTTTTTTTATGTGCAGGAAAAAGGATTGCTTTGAACTTTTTTTATATTTTTCAGGTTACTTTTAGAAATTGTCCTATAGTTATAATCTTGATCTCAGTCAATACATGTAAAAAATTATTTAAAAGATCTGAAGTCCTCAGTGGTTGATACCTTTTAATGGCTAACTGAAAAGATGGTAATAATAGCAAGCTTTCGAGACTCTCAGGTCTCTTCTTCATGTACAGTATAACACACGGTACAAAGATATATTTTACCTGTATCAATACATGTAATGTGTTCATGCAAATCTGGACCGATTGGATCCTTCAGTTCAATGGGCCAAGTTTCGCCCATGTGTCCAGCCCCTGGGGATACATTGGAATGCATAAAGAAGGTTGCCTCAGTCTAGGCCAAATAGGTCCACCCACACCATCCTCAGGGCTCATGTAAACCCATACAAATGGCAGTTCTCTGCGCAGTCGCGGAATTTTGCCCAGTGATGTGGATGATGTCAGCTGCTTCATCCACATCGCCAGGCAAAATTTTGCACTTGCGTCAGAGAAGTTGCCGGTTCGCACAGGCGCACCTATATTTTCAGCTCTGCCCGCAAAAGGGCAGAGTGAAATGTATCTGCATGAGCTAGGAATATGGAGCTTTTGCCCGCCTACGTGGATGGTGTTCGAGGCATCATCCTTGTCAATCAGCACAGGAGGAGGGCAAAAGGAGGGACAGGAGGTGCAGATTAGGACGCCCATCGGACCGGACCGGACAACTTACATGTCAAGAGGGAGAATTTATAAAGGTATTTTTGGGGTCAACGGGGGGGGGGGGGGGGGGGCGGCCAGGGGGTAACGTGCACCTTTATTGAATGCAGCACGGGTGCTACGTAAGGTACTAGTTTTAGCTTAAAAGGCCAAAATCTGGAGACAGTATCCCTTTACACTTATAATTGCACATTCTACAGTAAAACTGAAAGTAAGGAAAGTAGCCACTTTCTGACAGGGATACATATATACACTATGGCCTTATATATCTATATAAATATGTGTGATACTAGGGTGGAACCCACGTGCACTACTTATTACTGTTACTGTCCCTTTCACATTTTTTGGATGTGCAATTACAGCTTTGGAAAAAAAACTAAAACATGATTTTGTGTTACTTTGTCTAGAGATGTTTATGCCATATGGCTTTCTAGGTGGCCACCTTGTGGTTTTGATGTGACTTGCAGGATACCAGTTCCGATATACTGTATATATATATATATATATATATATATATATATATATATATATATATATATATATTTTTTTTTTTACAATGTATCAATGTATATAGTCAGATATTGTAGTTCTCATAATAGTGAGGGTGGACAGATTTGTATGATGTAAGTAAAACTTCCAGGTGTCTTATGTTATTCATTGCCGATAAGTGCACATTCCGTCTGCAGTTGTTCTGCGCTTGTTATCTGATATATTACCGTGTTCGATAAATAGCTGAAAATGTTTTGCTGTAAGGATCTTAGATTATAACAATCCAGTTTTTGTTTCACATTCCCACGAGTTTTATTACACAATCAGAAAGCCTTCTAATGATACAAGACTGATACGTACAGGTGTTAACATCGGAAACATCTGGATATACCCGTAGGTAGCAGAAGACACAGCACACTTAAACCTTTGGGGAATGGAAGACATCTGCTTCTTACTCTTTAAAATTGATGCTAAATTGCAGTTTATCAGATTGTTTTACAGCACTCTGTACTGTACACTGTTATTCTACTGCAATTATCCAAAGGAAAAAAATAAGATGATGTTAGGTTCAATAAATCCTCACTTAAGTATTAGCCATCACCCTCGGAAGAAGCTCCATTTCCTCCGCATTTTCTATGAGAAAAACATACTTGCTGCATGTGAAATATGTATTGTTCCGTTCTTCATAACAGATGTTAGTTGAGCTGGAACTGATGTACCGAACATGTCAGAAATCCTTTTGAGTATTTGTGTGTAATAAATGTTACATAGTTAAGATTTTTAAGGCAAAAGAGATAGAAATGTATGTTAATTGTATATCAAATTGCTTTGATTAAAGCAGCACTCCAGGGAAACACTGATACACTGGGTTTTGCCTGGTGCAGGTTCTGCAGGGGCGGAGCATGGCACAGTGATTCTAAAAACACCAATCAGGGAGGTCCTTAGTCATGATCTGCCCCCTAAGGGCTTTTTTTGTCTTCAGAAAGATATTACTCATAGAATCATAGCATATTAGAGTTGGAAGGGACCTCCTGGGTCCTCTAGTCCAACCCCCTGCTCAAAGCAGGATTCACTAAACCATCCCAGACACCCAGACAGATGTCCATCCAACCTCTTTTTAAAGACTTCCATTGAAGGAGAACTCACAACCTCTCGTGGCAGAGTGTTCCACTCATTGATCACCCTCACTGTCAAAAAGTTTTTTTCTAATATCTAATCTGTGTCTCTTCCCCATCAGTTTCATCCCATTGCTTCTAGTCTTTCCTTGTGAAAATTAGAATAAATCTGATCCCTCTACAGTGTGACAGCCTTTAAGATATTTGTAGACAGCTATTACGTCTCCTCTCAGTCTTCTCTTTTGAAACCTAAACAATCCTAAATCCTGTAACCGTTCCTCATAGAACATGGTTTGCAGACCAGTCACCATTCTGGTCACTTTTCTCTGAACTTGGTCCAGTTTGTTGATGTCTTTTTTAAAATGTGGTGCCCAGAACTGGACACAATATTCCAGATGAGGTCTGACCAAAGAGGAGTAAAGGGGGATAATGACTTCACGTGATCTAGCCTGTATGCTTCTGTTAATACATCCTAGAATGGTGTTTGCCTTTTTTGCTGCTGCATCACACTGTTGACTCATGTTCAGTCTGTGATCTATTAGTATACCTAAGTCTTTTTCACACATGCTTTTGGATAGCTCTATTCCTCCCATGCTGTATATACTCTTTTCATTATTCTTGCCAAGATGTATAACTTTGCATTTCTCCCTGTTAAAAACCATTCTATTAGTTGCTGCCCATTGTTCCAGCTTGTTTAGATCTTGTTGAATCCTCTCTCTCTTTTCTAGAATTAGCTATTCCTCCTAGCTTTGTGTCATCAGCAAATTTAATCGGTTTACCCTTAATACCTTCATCTAAATCATTGATAAAATGTTGAACAACACGGGGCCTAGGACAGAGCCCTGCGGTACCCCACTTGAGACAGACTTCCAACTGCATGTGTAGCCATTTATGACCACTCTTTGACTCCGATCACTAAGCCAGTTACTAATCCATTGATGGCTTATGAGTAAAATATAAGTAAAATAAGCCAGTTACGAATACATTGATGGCTTATGAGTAAAATATAGATGGCAGTAATAGGTCTATCAGACAATTACAAAACATAAAAATGTGGCCACATTGATACACTGAATTATGTCTAGTGCAGGCCATCAATGTCTTTCTGAAGACTATAAAAAAAAACACTCAAGCCTCTAGGGGGCAGATTATGACCAAGAAATTCCCTGATTGGTGTTTTTAGAATCACTGTGTCATTGACTTGCATTGCACGCGCTAGTCGGAACGAATACACAAGTAGTAGACAGTACTCGTTATGAACATAGCGAGTACGAATAGTTAGCTACTCGCTCAACTCTAATGTTGATATCTTGTATGTCATAGGTATATACTGTCCAACACGACAGAGATTGTTGAGGCTGGTCAGATTATAATTCCCTGATCTATGATAGGATCCAAAAGCATCAGCACCATTTTGATAGTGATACAGTTCAAAGATGCACTTTCCTGGAGGTCCATGGCACCCAGCCAGATGTCTTGAGCATTTGCACTGTCCCAGATTTTTGACGGTTGCGACACCCTAATGCTACTTTTTAGTTCCAATAAACTTTTATACCCCTATAAATTTAGTCCCAAGGGCAAATGCCTCTGTTCCCACTCTTCAATGTTCACCACTGCATTTATATCATTATATGACTCCAGGATAGAGAGAGACAGGGGATTTCTATACTGTCTCTCATGGTAGGGAATTCTAGGATATCTCTAAACTCAGGGTTACTCCTAATGGTGGATGTTGTGAATACGTTTTTCAGTTTGGGGCTCCCTCTTGTGGTCAGTGCTGGCGGTGCAGTTGATTTGTGGAATGAAAGCCACACACCTGTAGAGGACTGGCAATCAGGGTCAGATTGGGACTATATAACTGCATAGTTTTCTCTTGTTACTTGCTGTAACCAGCCCTGCTTACTAGCAGAACTCCTCTCAGATAAGTGGTCTTTGAACCTCTGCTGTTTGTTTTCCACTTTCTTGTTGTTTTTTCCTGCTTTGATACAAATGCTTTATTCCTATTTTGTCTGTGTGGAGTTCTTGGTGGAATGGGATCATTCCCTGCTGGGAGTGTCTGTATACTTAGCTTCATGATTCTGCAAGGTATTGTGTTTGTCATGCTTGGAATTAATTAAGTCCCTCATCTGTATTAGTGTTTTTGGATCCCAGTAACATTTGAGTGCTGATACAGTGGGGGAGAGGTTGTGTGACCTCAGGATTTTTCAATTTCAGAAGTGCAGGTATTTATTAGGGATTTTTACGGTTGCAGACAGTGCTCCTTCCTATCCTTTTCTATAAAGATAGATTGGGCCTCAACTTTGCTGAATCTGTCTTTTATAGCTTTGTATTGTGTTTTTCTATATCACCATAGCCTTTACATATGGGGGGCTATCTATTCTTTGGGGATTGCTCTGAGGCAGATTAGCTTTTCTTATATCTTTATCTGTGAGAATATTTAGTTCTCAGCTGTGTCTAGGTCATCGTAGGCTCGTCCCACGGCTACTTCTAGTTGTGTGTCAGGATTAGGTCTGCAGTCCGTTAAGGTTCCAGCCACTCTGTTACTATTTGGGATTACGCATTTTTTGATCCTCGTCGGTTCCTGAATCATAACAGGTGGAGATGCATGAGTCCCATGCTTGGCTATTCCCCTGACCAGAACTAATCTGTTTTTCCCTCCAGGAAAGGAAGTGGCAAGAGTGTGATGGCATACAGTTTAGACAGACAGGGGAAAAAGACAACTCAAACACACTGCAAACTAACAGGAACAAACAGTAAGAAACAGAGGAGGAAAGCAAGAGAGGTAAGACAGCAATAAAGTGTAGTGACCAGAAAAGTGACAACGAGGGCTACCACCACAAATGCTCACAGCAATAATTCCCAACTAACACTAGAAAGTCTGAATCAAACCACCTTTCCAGACCAGTATAGATAAACTATAGCTGGCACTGATGGAAGTGTCCAGTCCGCATATATAAGAGGGGAGTAAATGTGATTGGCTCTTTCACAGCATGTGACAAATCGAGATTAACAAGCAGCCCAGCAGAGATTAACTCTTGCTAGCCGGCCTATGAGCTACAAGTCTGTGGGTCAACACCTGAGTTTCACTGCTGAAATCAGAGAAGTTAGCTAACAAATTGCCAAAATCCATATTTTCCACAGATTCTGATGGTGTCATGACATTCGGCAATGCTTGCAAAAACCTCCTTGTGACAATTTAAGTTTTGAGGATAGACTTAACTTTACCTAAGTAAATATATGGTTCAGTTTCTTAGTTTAAATAAGGCTATGTTAGTTCAGACTGGGTTTTGACTCTTTATTTATGGTATACCAATATATATACAGTGCCTACAAGTAGTATTCAACCGCCTGCAGATTTAGCAGGTTTGATAAGATGCAAATAAGTTAGAGCCTGCAAACTTCAAACAAGAGCAGGATTTATTAACAGATGCATAAATCTTACAAACCAACAAGTTATGTTGCTCAGTTAAATTTTAATAAATTTTCAATATAAAAGTGTGGGTCAATTATTATTCAACCCCTAGGTTTAATATTTTTGTGGAATAACCCTTGTTTGCAATTACAGCTAATAATCGTCTTTTATAAGACCTGATCAGGCCGGCACAGGTCTCTGGAGTTATCTTGGCCCACTCCTCCATGCAGATCTTCTCCAAGTTATCTAGGTTCTTTGGGTGTCTCATGTGGACTTTAATCTTGAGCTCCTTCCACAAGTTTTCAATTGGGTTAAGGTCAGGAGACTGACTAGGCCACTGCAACACCTTGATTTTTTCCCTCTTGAACCAGGCCTTGGTTTTCTTGGCTGTGTGCTTTGGGTCGTTGTCTTGTTGGAAGATGAAATGACAACCCATCTTAAGATCCTTGATGGAGGAGTGGAGGTTCTTGGCCAAAATCTCCAGGTAGGCCGTGCTATCCATATTCCCATGGATGCGGACCAGATGGCCAGGCCCCTTGGCTGAGAAACAGCCCCACAGCATGATGCTGCCACCACCATGCTTGACTGTAGGGATGGTATTCTTGGGGTCGTATGCAGTGCCATCCAGTCTCCAAACGTCACGTGTGTGGTTGGCACCAAAGATCTCGATCTTGGTCTCATCAGACCAGGGAACCTTGAACCAGTCTGTCTCAGAGTCCTCCAAGTGATCATGAGCAAACTGTAGACGAGCCTTGACATGACGCTTTGAAAGTAAAGGTACCTTACGGGCTCGTCTGGAACGGAGACCATTGCGGTGGAGTACGTTACTTATGGTATTGACTGAAACCAATGTCCCCACTGCCATGAGATCTTCCCGGAGCTCCTTCCTTGTTGTCCTTGGGTTAGCCTTGACTCTTCGGACAAGCCTGGCCTCGGCACAGGTGGAAACTTTCAAAGGCTGTCCAGGCCATGGAAGGCTAACAGTAGTTCCATAAGCCTTCCACTTCCAGATGATGCTCCCAACAGTGGAGACAGGTAGGCCCAACTCCTTGGAAAGGGTTTTGTACCCCTTGCCAGCCTTGTGACCCTCCACGATCTTGTCTCTGATGGCCTTGGAATGCTCCTTTGTCTTTCCCATGTTGACCAAGTATGAGTGCTGTTCACAAGTTTGGGGAGGGTCTTAATTAGTCAGAAAAGGCTGGAAAAAGAGATAATGAATCCAAACATGTGAAGCTCATTGTTATTTGTGCCTGAAATACTTCCTAATACTTTAGGGGAACCAAACAGAATTCTTGTGGTTTGAGGGGTTGAATAATAAATGACCCTCTGAATAAACTTTTCACAATTTAAAAAAAAAAAAAAAAGAAATAACATTCTTTTTTGCTGCAGTGCATTTCACACTTCCAGGCTGATCTACAGTCCAAATGTCACAATGCCAAGTTATTTCCGAATGTGTAAACCTGCTAAATCTGCAGGGGGTTGAATACTACTTGTAGGCACTGTATATATGATACACTGGCTGATACAGTGGCATTCATTACCGATAGGTCACCATCCATAGACCTAGTCTTTACCATCACTCATAGACTTCTAAATAGAAATAATGTATACATTTACTGCAAGATAGAATTAAACAGTCTACCTTGCTATTTCCTTTTCTTTTTTGGAATTTACATATTCAGACAGAGAAGAAAATGTCACTAGGAGTTTTGCACAAAATTCACTGATTGTTATGGCGGCATCAGAAGCTGTTCACATTACAGATCCTGATTCTTCACCCTATGGTTTCTCTGGTGCTTCTGAGCCACACAGGCAGGTTCGGGCGTTGACCAGCTGTGGGCTAATTCAGGATCAGGCTAGCTGGAGTTAACCTTTTCTAGCTTGCTTGTTACTTCTGTGATCACATGTTGTTGGAACCCTATCACATTGGCTGTCTTTCTATTTAAGAAGGTAGATCCTGTCCTCTCATGCCAAAAAGAGTTTATTGCTGTGTTGGTCTTTTTTCTGTTGTGTCCCAGTCCTGCTGGAGACTGTATTACTTTGTGCTTGGAGTTGCTGTGGAGTTCTCCTGTGATAATGTTGTTTCCTCCCTGCTGTTATTTTCCTCCTAAGCTCTTATTGCCTTATACCTTTGTGTGAGCATGCCGAGAGATAGAGTGTTTGTTTCCCCTGTTTGTCTATTTCTGTTGGTTTAATCACGCCTGCCCTGGCCCTCCTCTGGGGTTGGGGGAGGGGGTATAGGATCAGGGCTGGTCAGGAGCAGAGCTAGGAAGGCGGCTCAGACATCCTCACCTTCAGAGGTAACTTTGAGTTCAGTGATAGCTTGGGTCCATTAGCCTGAGACCCTGAAAAGCCCCTGTACACTGCTTTCCCTCCAATCACCGAGACAAAAAAGGACATATTTTGGCATTTGTCTAAAAAAAAGAGGAGACACATGGACACATTTAGCAAATAATATGTGCAATTCATACCTTAAAGCACACCAATCACCAGGATTTTCTGATATAACCTAAAGCCAGTGCTAATCTGGCACTATCAGGCTGATTCTTTACATACCATTAGTTGTCAGCTCGGATGTATAGGTTTTGAAACACAAGCAAGTAAACTTTGTAAAATGAGCAGCTTTTTGAGTGGCCCCACCCCTTCTGGTCACATGGTTATGACATCAGCACAGGTCCTTCTAGTCACTTAGTAAAATGGTATAATAGAATTAGCATAAATAACAGGGGGAAGACGGACAGGCAGGGGGGCGGGAATCACCATGAATACCCACCCCAGCTGTTAGCTGATCGGCAGCTGCTGCCACTCAAAAAGCTGCTCAATTTATTAACTTTACTTGCTTGTGTTTCAAAACCTAAACATCCAAGCTGACAACTAATGGTATGTATAGAATCAGCCTGATAGTGCCAGTATAGCTCTGGCTTTAGGTTATATAGGAAAATGATGGTGATTGGTGCGCTTTAATCACTGGGTGGCCAAACATAGACACTTGTAGCATAAATATCTCCCAGCAGAATATCACAAAATCACGTTTTTATTAAAATCTGGTCAGTTCTCGACACTCATCTCAAGATGAGCCAAGAACAAAGGTAAGGAAGGACACAGCTGTATGTTTTTCCTTCAAACTGGTGGAGTTCTTAGATGTAATTGACCATCATTGACCTCTATGAAGAAACAGCTGAAGTATTAGGATGAGATTACAACAAATCAATGCCCTAAACATGGTTTATATGCTGTAACACAGCAGTCATTAAATGAGATCCCTGTGTACAGTACTGCTATGTAAGGAAAATTTTAATAGATCTTAATATGTGCCATCAGGTTTAAAAGCTCTAATCACCAGGTCAGAAAGCTACAATGTGATGTCACGCTGCTTCCACGAAGTGCAATTAAGTTCTACTAAAGTGCTAAAACTTTTAAAGACACGTGTGTGATTAAGCCTGCGCTTTACCATAAGAGCATATTACTTTTATGAGATATTATTACTTTAATGGTGATTGGGAGGCAAGTAATGGCATTAGCAGGTCTCGGAGAAAGGTTTGTAGCGTGTGAGTGCATTAGGTGTATATATGTTTACGGATCACTAGACTTTATAGCGCTCTACGACAATGCACATCACAGACTGTATCACATATAAAAGCCGTCTTAATATACAATTGGATTTAAGAGTAAATTACATTAGTCTGATAACTCTTACTGACATCCGTTTATTGTTTCTGCACGATTAGTGACGGTTGGTATTGGCCGCTCTTCAAATAACAATCCTGTAGCTTCTTTACTTTAAACTTTGTATTATGCCGTTCCTCCATTATTCCTCTTGTAAATGTACGAATGACTCGATTACCGGGAAATTCAAACTGTGTAAGGAAACGCCACATAGACAACAGGAACGGTAACCAGTGTATTTCCAAGAGGAATGGCAGAAGAAAGGAAAACAAAAAGATCCTTCAAAAGAAGCTCCTTATGGGAAGCAAACATCTCAGAGGTCTGTAACTTTTATCGTAGGATACTTCATCTGTGTCAGAAAGAAGCCAAAAAAATCCAGAAAATCCCATTGTATGATTTTAAAATAAATAATTTGCACTTTATTGCATGAAATAAGTATTTGATACAATAGAAAAACAGAACTTAATATTTGGTAGAAACTTTTGCAGTTACAGAGGTCGGACATTTCCAATAGACCTTGACTAGGTTTGTACACACTGCAGCAGGGATTTTGGAGACTCCTTCATACAGATCTTCTCCAGATCTTTCAGCCCATTTCTCCATACAGATCTTTTCCAGATTTTTCAGGTCACTCCTCCATACAGATCTTCTCCAGATCTTTCAGGACACTCCTCCATACAGATCTTTTCCAGATCTTTTAGGTCACTCCTCCATACTGATCTTTTCCAGATCTTTCAGGTCACTCCTCCATACAGATCTTCTCCAGATCTTTCAGCCCATTTCTCCATACAGATCTTTTCCAGATCTTTCAGGTCACTCCTCCATACAGATCTTCTCCAGATCTTTCAGCCCATTTCTCCATACAGATCTTTTCCAGATTTTTCAGGTCACTCCTCCATACAGATCTTCTCCAGATCTTTCAGGACACTCCTCCATACAGATCTTTTCCAGATCTTTCAGGTCACTCCTCCATACAGATCTTCTCCAGATCTTTCAGGACACTCCTCCATACAGATCTTTTCCAGATCTTTTAGGTCACTCCTCCATACTGATCTTTTCCAGATCTTTCAGGTCACTCCTCCATACAGATCTTTTCCAGATCTTTCAGGTGACTCCTCCATACAGATCTTCTCCAGATTTTTCAGGTCACTCCTCCATACAGATCTACTCCAGATCTTTCAGGTCACTCCTCCATGCAGATCTTATCCAGATCTTTCAGGTCACTCCTCCATACAGATCTTTTCCAGATCTTTCTGGTCATTCCTCCATACAGATCTTCTCCAGATCTTTCAGGTCACACCTTCATACAGATCTTCTCCAGATCTTTCATGTTTGGGCAACATTGAGTTTCAGCTCCCTCCAAAGATTTTCTATTGGGTTCAGGTCTTGAGACTAGCTAGGCCACTGCAACATCTTTCAATGCTTCTCACTGAGCCACTCCTTAGTTGCACTGGCTGTGTGTTTTGGGTCATTGTCATGTTGGAAACCCGGCCACCACCTATCTTCAATGCTGTTAATGAGGAAAGGAGGTTGTTGGCCAAAATCTTGCGATACATGACCCCAGTCATCCTCCCTTCAATATGGTACAGTTGTCCTGGTCCCTTTGCAGAAAAGCAACCCCAAAGTATGATGTTTCCACCCCATTTTTCATGATTGGGACAGTATTATTGGGGTTGTAGTCATCCTTTTTCTTCCTCCAAACACAGTGAGGAGAGTTGATACCAAAAGTTCTATTTTGGTCTCATCTGGACACATTACCTTCTCCCATGCCTCCTCTGGGTCATCCAGATGGTCAACTTCAAATGAGCTTGGACATGTGCTGGCATGAGCAGGGGGATCTTGCGTGCCCTGCAGGATTTGAATCCATGACAATGTAGTGTGTTACAAACTATAATATTGAGACTGTGGTCCCAGATCTCTTCAGGTCATTGACCACATCCTCCCATGAAGTTCTTGGCTGATTCCTGACCTTTCTCAAAATCATCCTTACTCAATGAGGCAAGATCTTGCATAGAGCGCAAGACCAAGTAAGATTGACAGCAATCTTGTGTTTCTTCCATTTTCTAATAATTGCATCAACAGTTGTTGCCTTCTCACCAAGCTGCTTGCCTATTGTTCTGTAGTCCATTCTAGCATGTGCACGTCTACAAATTTTCTCCCTGGTGTCCTTATACAGCTCTTTGGTCTTGGCCATAGTGGAGAAGTTGGAGTGTGATTATGAGGACAGGTGTCTTTTATATAGTTAACTAGTTCAAACAGGTGCAATTAATACAGGTAATTAGTGCAAAGTAGGAGGAACAAATAATAGCTCTGTGAGAGCCAGAATTCTTGCTGGTTAGTAGGTGGTGAAATACTTATTTCATGCAATAAAATGCAAATTAATTATTTAAAAATTATACAATTTGATTTTCGGGATTTTTTTGGGGGTGGATTCTGTCTGTCACAGTTGAAGTTACCTACAATAAAAATTACAGATCTCTCCATTCTTTTTAGGGGGGGGGGGGACTTGCAAAATTGGCAGCGTGTGAAATACTTATTTTCCCCACTGTATCTACTATATATATATATATATATATATATATATATATATATATATACTAGAAGGTGGCCCGATTCTACACATCGGGTATTCTGGAATTTACGTATTGTGTAGTTCATGTATGATTTTTGTTATATATATATATATATATATATATATAGATGTTGTTGTGTGTAGTTACCAAGTGTTTGTGTAGGGCGCTGTACATGTTCTGGGTGTTGTCTGGGTGTGGCGGGGGGTGAGAGCGGTGTTGTATGTGTGTTGCGTGTGTTGCGTTGTTTGTGGAGCGCTGTGTGTCTGTAGCGTTGTGTGTGTGTGTGTTGCGAGGTTTGTGTGGGTGTGGTGTGTTTTGGGGGGAGGTATGTTTTGTGCAATGTGTGTGTTGTGCGGTATGTGCGTATATTTATGTATGCCGCGGTGTTTGTGTGTTGGGTGTTGTGTGTGTGCGGCATTGTCTGTGTGTGTCTGTGTATTGCGGTGTTTGTGATTCCGAGTGTGTGTGTGGTGTGTTGTGTGTGTGTGTTGGGGGGAGGTGTGCACCTCCCATCGTGCTCCATCCCCCATGCTGCGCACCCCCCATCGTGCCCCATCCCCCATGCTGCGCACTCCCCATCGTGCTCCATCCCCCATGCTGCCCACCCCACATCGTGCTCCATCCCCTATGCTGCGCATTCCCCATCGTGCTCCATCCCCGATGCTGCACACCCCCCATCGTGCTCCATCCCCCATGCTGCGCACTCCCTATCGTGCTCCATCCCCCATGCTGCGCACTCCCCATCGTGCTCCATCCCCCATGCTGTGCACTCCCCATGCTGCGCACCCCCCATCGTGCTACATCCCCCATGCTGCGCACCCCATCTTGCTCCATCCCCCATGCTATAATAGTTCTCCTATTATACTCAGAGAGGAGTATAATAGGAGGACTATAATAGGAGGAGTAGTCCTGGGGGGAGAGGAGTATAATGCCGGCTCCCTGCACATATGTACCGGGAGCCGGTGTACGCTGGTAACTATGATATACATCGGGTAACTAAGGGACCTTAGTTACCCGATGTGTATAATGGTTACCAGCGTTCACCGGCTCCGTCAAGATCCCAGCATCGTAAGGTTATGTCTGGCGCTGCTGGGATCCTGACGGAGCCGGTGTACACTGGTAACTATGATACACATCGGGTAACTAAGGGACCTTAGTTACCCGATGTGTATAATGGTTACCAGCGTTCACCGGCTCCGTCAAGATCCCAGCATCGCAAGGTTATGTCTGTCGCTGCTGGGATCGTGACGGAGCCGGTGTACACTGGTAACTATGATACACATCGGGTAATTAAGGGACCTTAGTTACCCAATGTGTATAATGGTTACCAGCGTTCACCGGCTCCGTCACGATCCCAGCAGCGCAAGGTTATGTCTGGCGATGCGTGCGGAGGGCCGGGGCGAGTGGCCAATCCATGCGGAGGGCGGGGCAAGGCCGAGGCGAGCAACCAATCTGTGGGGGGCGGAGGCGAGGCGAGCGGCCAATCCATTCGGGGGGCGGGGCCATGCCAAGCCCAGCGGCCAATCAGCTTTGTGTCACCGTAAGGACACAATTTTGGAGCAAGACAGACAGACAGACAGACAGACAGAATAAGGCAATTATATATATAGATTTATATATATATATATATATATATATATATATATATATATATACATACACAGTATATACATATACACACACACACACATATCTATATATATATATATATATATATATATATATATATATATATATATATACAGTGCCTACAAGTAGTATTCAACTCCCTGCAGATTTAGCAGGTTTGATAAGATGCAAATAAGTTAGAGCCTGCAAACTTCAAACAAGAGCAAGATTTATTAACAGATGCATAAATCTTACAAACCAACAAGTTATGTTGCTCAGTTAAATTTTAATACATTTTCAACATAAAAGTGTGGGTCAATTATTATTCAACCCCTAGGTTTAATATTTTGTGGAATAACCCTTGTTTGCAATTACAGCTAATAATCGTCTTTTATAAGACCTGATCAGGCCGGCACAGGTCTCTGGAGTTATCTTGGCCCACTCCTCCATGCAGATCTTCTCCAAGTTATCTAGGTTCTTTGGGTGTCTCATGTGGACTTTAATCTTGAGCTCCTTCCACAAGTTTTCAATTGGGTTAAGGTCAGGGGACTGACTAGGCCACTGCAACACCTTGATTTTTTCCCTCTTGAACCAGGCCTTGGTTTTCTTGGCTGTGTGCTTTGGGTCGTTGTCTTGTTGGAAGATGAAATGACGACCCATCTTAAGATCCTTGATGGAAGAGCGGAGGTTCTTGGCCAAAATCTCCAGGTAGGCCGTGCTATCCATCTTCCCATGGATGCGGACCAGATGGCCAGGCCCCTTGGCTGAGAAACAGCCCCACAGCATGATGCTGCCACCACCATGCTTGACTGTAGGGATGGTATTCTTGGGGTCGTATGCAGTGCCATCCAGTCTCCAAACGTCACGTGTGTGGTTGGCACCAAAGATCTCGATCTTGGTCTCATCAGACCAGAGAACCTTGAACCAGTCTGACTCAGAGTCCTCCAAGTGATCATGAGCAAACTGTAGACGAGCCTTGACATGACGCTTTGAAAGTAAAGGTACCTTACGGGCTCGTCTGGAACGGAGACCATTGCGGTGGAGTACGTTACTTATGGTATTGACTGAAACCAATGTCCCCACTGCCATGAGATCTTCCCGGAGCTCCTTCCTTGTTGTCCTTGGGTTAGCCTTCACTCTTCGGACAAGCCTGGCCTGGGCACGGGTGGAAACTTTCAAAGGCTGTCCAGACCGTGGAAGGCTAACAGTAGTTCCATAAGCCTTCCACTTCCGGATGATGCTCCCAACAGTGGAGACAGGTAGGCCCAACTCCTTGGAAAGGGTTTTGTACCCCTTGCCAGCCTTGTGACCCTCCACGATCTTGTCTCTGATGGCCTTGGAATGCTCCTTTGTCTTTCCCATGTTGACCAAGTATGAGTGCTGTTCACAAGTTTGGGGAGGGTCTTAATTAGTCAGAAAAGGCTGGAAAAAGAGATAATTAATCCAAACATGTGAAGCTCATTGTTCTTTGTTCCTGAAATACTTCTTAATACTTTAGGGGAACCAAACAGAATTCTTGTGGTTTGAGGGGTTGAATAATAAATGACCCTCTGAATAAACTTTTCACAATTTAAAAAAAAAAAAATAAAAAAGGAAAAAGCATTCTTTTTTGCTGCAGTGCATTTCACACTTCCAGGCTGATCTACAGTCCAAATGTCACAATGCCAAGTTAATTCCAAATGTGTAAACCTGCTAAATCTGCAGGGGGTTGAATACTACTTGTAGGCACTGTATATATTTTATATATATATATATATATATATATATATATATATATATATATATATATATATATATATATGTATATATATATATATATATATATATATATATATATATATACACACACACACACACACATATGTCCATTACATACATAGATACAGCAAACTTAAACAGCAGGTTTGGGTACAGACCAAATAAATATATGCATTCCACCAGGAGCTGATCCACTGCTGCCATACACAAAACAATATATGGGAATTGCAATAAGTATTCAAGATAATGAATTATTGTCAACCAGTTTTCCTTCAGGGCAAACAGAACAGCAACCGATGAACAGACTCAACTCAAATGTCAAATATCAAAATAAACTTCTTTTATCAATTGGGAATTTGTTCATCTCTTGAGGCAACCACCGCTGTGGGAAGGTGACTCGTGTGTTGTGCCGATACGCTGCATCATGAGATGGAGCTCACAAATCGAATTGCAAATTTAGGGGCTGGAAAAAGTGGGATGGAAGGGGTGTGTGGATGTGTGGTTATGAGAACAAAATGCTGACATCATACTCCCAAATTTGCATCAGTAAAACCTAAAATGTAAGCCTTGTGTTTCATGGCTACATGTTAAAGTTGGTGGCTTTGGACTCGGATCGTTGGGCGGCTCCATAGAACTCAACTTTGCAAACTTAGATAATTATAGAACCTTTATTGGAAGACTACATTTTGGGACTTAGCATGAAAATGCAGCCATGTTCTAGTTGTAGTCTATTTATAATATACATAGAACTTCTATATTGAGAGTCGGACTTACAGAACACGAATGTGAATGTCACGACGAGCAGTAACAAGCGCCTAACCGCCCGCAGTTATCTGAATCAGTCTCATCAGCCTATGACATAATTCTGTGTATTATTTATACCAATCACGGCCGCCTATAATATATTACAGAATCACAAAGCAACGTGTTCTAGTCCTTGATAATTCAAACATTAAAATTCTATTTTAATAATCCCATCCTTCAGGCTTTGCCGGCTCTTTATGTATTAATGCAGAAATTATCCTAAACAGTTAGATTATAATGTCTTTAAAGATTAGACACTCGGTGATGAATATTAACATCTCCACTTCTCCGAAAAATCTGTGCTAATAATATCTTAGATAATACATTGGCTTTACATAGTGCAAGGTCCGACTCCAACAACCGTCTTCTGGATACTCGGGATTCAGATCCCGGAATGTGCTTAACCGGCGACATTTAAATATACGGTCGGACAACTCTTATTTTTTATTTGCATATTTTCCTATCTTAATTCCCCGCTCATCAGAAGCTGACTAGGACCTCTTAACCCGATCGGTTTCTAATCCTAATTCAGTGGGAGGCATGCAAATATATATATATAAAGTAAAGCAGGATTAGCGGTCCTACGCCAGAGGAGGCGGGTTTCTGCTCTTGGTGGTCTTGGCCAAGTCTTTATTTCTTAACGTAATTGTCAATCTGTCAAGTAATTTTTAACGGAGTGCAGATGTGCAAATATTTGTAATCTTGTGAATGGCTAGACCAAGACCATGAATGAAAGGAGAAAGAAAGGTATGTACTACTGTATATGTTCCTCTGTGTTATGCTCGCCAGGTGAGCAGGGACGTTAGTTAACCCACTGGGACTCAGACTACGGACCTGAGCCTGCTCTTCTCCAGAGTCCCTAAAAGTTATTCGAAAAGTTATTGTGTTACACTGCAGGTATTGGTTTGGGTGCCACTCGGGAAGATTGGTGCTGCATTGGTTGACCCCAGGTATACAGGAGCCAAGTTTCTAACAATTGGTTGTGGTAGCAGCAGATGTCGAGACTCCGTCCGAGATGGATGGATGGATACATACAGCAGCAGCATCCGATGTAGATACTTGTAAGGCTGGGTATGGTGTAAGTCAACCGATGTGGACTTTTGCGGCAGCAGGTGAGGATACTTTGTGGCAGCAGTTATCGTGGTAAGCGGCCGGGGTGGGGGCTCGCAGCAGATAGAGATACGGCAGCAGCACTCTGTAATGCAAACATGTATCAGCAAACAGAACTAGCATAATGTATCAGCGGCAGCAGCACAATGCTAGGAAACCTGAGAACTAGCAGCATATTAGACTCGTTGCCCAGGCACCACTGAAAGGGTAGCAGTGCCTTAAATACCCACGGCCTCGCAGCTGATCTGGGAGGTACTTCCGGGTTAGGAGGATGCTGGCCCTTTAAGATAGGGGGCATGGCCACAGGCGCGCCCTACAGTCCATGGCCTGGAGCCTGTCAGGAGTACAGATGCTCTGTGAGGCTGCAGTATGGGAAGGGGAATGGACCACTGCTGCAGAATACCTGGAGAGGTGAGGGAACACGAAACCTCGCTGGGGGAGGAGAGCAGGAAAGTGCGAGGACGCCGACTTGGGCATTACACTCAGACCTCATAGAAGTCACCTGTAATTTTTCAAATCTAATGAAAAAGGAGAGGGCGCTCCTGTGTGGAACCTTAAAAGCACAAGATTTAAGTGGTGTGAGATACACACTCACCTGATAGTGTTGTACAGCAGGTACAACACTGTATGATGCTGAAGGGGGAATCCTGGTTCACCGCTCCTCATCAGCGGGGATCCCGTCCTCTATGACCCGCAGGAATCTGCTCACACGATCGGAACTTCCACGTGTAGTGTGAAGCCGCCAGACCGGCGTCTGACAGCAGCTCTTCCTCCGAGACGGAAGGTCCCGTGATCCCGGTAGCAGTGATTCACCAGCCCCTTGCATACACATCAAATGGATCGCAGGATCCTGATCTGGCTGCAGCAGCCCCGTGAGCTCCCAAAGGGAGATAATTTAGTGGAGAGCAAACAAAAAAAAAAAAAAACACGGTATCGGCTGCGCTGCTCAGAAGAAGGTAGTGATAAGATTATTGATGAAGATTTATTAAGGATTAATATGCCACTACGCGTTACGGGGGTACATCCTCCCCCTTCCTCAGGCTACCTGAGGAAGGGGGAGGATGTACCCCCGTAACGCGTAGTGGCATATTAATCCTTAATAAATCTTCATCAATAATCTTATCACTACCTTCTTCTGAGCAGCGCGGCCGATACCGTGTTTTGATTTTTTTTTGTTTGCTCTCCACTAATTTTTCAAATCTAGAAATTAGGGATTCTGAAATTTAAAAAAATCCTCAGAAGTAATATACTATCATAATACCCTGTGCATACCATATGCATTGGATTTCCTAAAAATTAGGACACACCTCTTAGTTATTGAATTCAGGTTTTTAATTTAGTCCTTCTAAATCTTCCTCCATCACCTGTGAGTGATTATTATTAAGAAGAAGAAACCACAGCAACTCAGCCACAGAGGGGAGACCCTGTAACGTTAAAGAGTTGGAGTGACACGGGTGTGTCACGCTTGACAGACAGTCCTGAAGTTTCCAGCTGTAGAAGGTCGCAGCGTTTGGCTACACAAGCTTCTCTCTGATTTTCCCTTTTTCCCTGCTTGGGTTTATCCTTTTCCCTTTAGGACCCTGCAGATTTCCTTACCTTTTCAGCTGTTAATCTTCAGCACTTCCCTTGTGTCTTTATATATCCTCATTCCCTCTTACTCTGGGCTGGTGATAGCTCTAATACTCTTAACAAGTCTTCAGTGCAAGCAGTCGGCTTGCATTCATCTGGAGAAACTTTGTCCTTGTTGCAATTCCTCTCCCTGAGTCATCTGGAGATAAGTTATTTGTTTACTTTCCCCTGTGTGTATTTCCTGTGTGTTCTTTGGAGATTAGTGGGGTTGACTAAGCGCTCATTCCATATGCTCCCTACCTAGGGCCTAGGGCCTATTTTGGGGCCAGCCAAGGTCAGGTATCCGACTGGGCGCATAGGTGCAAAAACTATCTAGGGCAGTGAGGGAAGCCAGGGGCCAGCGGTAGGTTTGATCAGGGGTCAACATCTCTTCCTTCCCTAGACACAAGGCTTCCTTTCCCTTTCACTGTTCATTTGGTACTTCCCCGCACCTAGCATGAGAGGGGGGCTGAGTGCTGAGGGGCAAAGGGCACAAAAGTCACTACCGCTCTGCTGACTTCAGCACTGCAGAGTCAAGACCCCGTCTGGTAACATCAGCACAAATACTGCACCCGCCGGGAGCTTTATGACTGAATAGCTGCAGCCGTTCATCACCAGGCACAATGCCAAGCCGTATATCACCAGGCACAATGCTGAGCATCGGATAGAGTGGATTAAACCACCACTAGACTTTGGAGGAAACATGTTTTGTACAGTGACAGATTCCATCCCCTTATTATGCTTTTGGCATCTGGAGAGAAATATAGCTCCATATCCTAAGAAAGTGAGAACTGCTATATGTTATACAAGCCAATACTCGGAGGAATCCTCCTTGAGACTTAGGCGGGCTTTGCACATTACGACATCGCAGGTGCGATGTCGGTGGGGTCAAATTGAAAGTGACGCACATCCGGCATCGCATGCGACATCGTAGTGTGTAAAGCCTAGATGATACGATTAACGAGCGCAAAATCGTCGTAATCGTATCATCGGTGCAGCGTAATAATTACGCTGACGCGACGGTCCGATGTTGTTCCTCGCTCCTGCGGCAGCACACATCGCTGTGTGTGAAGTCGCAGGAGCGAGGAACATCTCCTACCGGCGTCACCGTGGCTTCCGTAGGATATGCGGAAGGAAGGAGGTGGGCGGGATGTTTACATCCTACTCATCTCCGCCCCTCTGCCGCTATTGGCTGCCTGCCGTGTGACGTCGCTATGATGCCGCACGACCCGCCCCCTTAGGAAGGAGGCGGGTCGTCGGCCAGAGCGACGGTCGCAGGGCAGGTGAGTGCATGTGAAGCTGCCGTAGCGATAATTTTCGCTACGCCAGCTATCACACGATATCGTACCTGCGACGGGGGCGGGACCTATCGCTTGCGACATCGCAGCATCGGCTTGCGATGTCGCAACGTGCAAAGCCCGCCTTAGTACGAGCAAACCAGTCTCCAACAATTTCAGCTTTGCTTCATCTATTTGCAAATATTGTGTTATTAAATCTCCCCAAAATATAACCAGGGAATTTTTGCTGCTCCTTTGTGTTGTCACTGTGTTGCTGTACCCAAACTTTCTCCCCTGTGAGGGCAGATAGGGAAGGGGGCTTTCATTAGCATTCCTGCATAGTTGGCCCTGAGCATTCATAAGTGCCTAGCAGAGAAATATCTATTTTTATTGCAAGACGTATCCTCTTAGTTTTTCTGTTTTTAGCCGAATCAGCGCTTACAAATGCTAATTGTCCATTACGATCTTGGAAGTCGCAGGGAGACGCCTGTCTTGTGCCTGCGCGATGGGAGCACATAGGTTAATGAGAGGTGTGAATGCTTTTATGTCACAAACCTTGTAGAGAAATTTCTAGCCATAAATAATATTCTGTCTGGTATCGGTCGCTGTCTGGGGTAGTGTCTCCTAAGTGCTTCCCATCTATGTCCCTAGTGTTAGTAAAGGGCAGCTGTCACCAATTAATTTATTTTTTTAAATATTTTCATCAACTGATAAAATTTACCAAATAAAATTGTAGTTCAATCCCAATTTAAAGGGGTTTTTTTTTCCATCTTCATAGATGGATATTGTCGGATAGTACTTGTAAAAACAAGCACTTTTGCAATTTACTGCTTATTAAAATCTGCAGCCATTCTTGAGATATCATCACTTCTTATCTTTTGTTTGCAGTTAGTTGCCTTGGAGACCGACCACTGCGGCAGTTTAGCTTGTAAGCACTGCTCTAAAGCTTGCCAGGATTTGTAACATCATGCTCTAGTCGTCCTACCCAGCTGGAAAGTTTTGCTTAATAGTGCAACAGAAAAGAGTTTGTAAGCACGGCACATGTTCTGTCTAGCAGAGGTGGTCGGTCACCAAAGCAACAAGCTGCAAGCAAAATTCTTAATATCTCAAGAACGGCTGAAAATTTTAACATGCAGCAAATTGCAAAATTCCTTGTATTCATATCCACTTTCTGACTATATATACAGTTAGGTCCAGAAATATTTGGACAGTGACACAATTTTCGCGAGTTGGGCTCTGCATGCCACCACATTGGATTTGAAATGAAACCTCTACAACAGAATTCAAGTGCAGATTGTAACGTTTAATTTGAAGGTTTGAACAAAAATATCTGATAGAAATTGTAGGAATTATACACATTTCTTTACAAACACTCCACATTTTAGGAGGTCAAAAGTAATTGGACAAATAAACCAAACCCAAACAAAATATTTTTATTTTCAATATTTTGTTGCGAATCCTTTGGAGGCAATCACTGCCATAAGTCTGGAACCCATGGACATCACCAAACGCTGGGTTTCCTCCTTCTTAATGCTTTGCCAGGCCTTTACAGCCGCAGCCTTCAGGTCTTGCTTGTTTGTGGGTCTTTCCGTCTTAAGTCTGGATTTGAGCAAGTGAAATGCATGCTCAATTGGGTTAAGATCTGGTGATTGACTTGGCCATTGCAGAATGTTCCACTTTTTTGCACTCATGAACTCTTGGGTAGCTTTGGCTGTATGCTTGGGGTCATTGTCCATCTGTACTATGAAGCGCTGTCCGATCAACTTTGCGGCATTTGGCTGAATTTGGGCTGAAAGTATATCCCGGTACACTTCAGAATTCATCCGGCTACTCTTGTCTGCTGTTATGTCATCAATAAACACAAGTGACCCAGTGCCATTGAAAGCCATGCATGCCCATGCCATCACGTTGCCTCCACCATGTTTTACAGAGGATGTGGTGTGCCTTGGATCATGTGCCGTTCCCTTTCTTCTCCAAACTTTTTTCTTCCCATCATTCTGGTACAGGTTGATCTTTGTCTCATCTGTCCATAGAATACTTTTCCAGAACTGAGCTGGCTTCATGAGGTGTTTTTCAGCAAATTTAACTCTGGCCTGTCAATTTTTGGAATTGATGAATGGTTTGCATCTAGATGTGAACCCTTTGTATTTACTTTCATGGAGTCTTCTCTTTACTGTTGACTTAGAGACAGATACACCTACTTCACTGAGAGTGTTCTGGACTTCAGTTGATGTTGTGAACGGGTTCTTCTTCACCAAAGAAAGTATGCGGCGATCATCCACCACTGTTGTCATCCGTGGACGCCCAGGCCTTTTTGAGTTCCCAAGCTCACCAGTCAATTCCTTTTTTATCAGAATGTACCCGACTGTTGATTTTGCTACTCCAAGCATGTCTGCTATCTCTCTGATGGATTTTTTCTTTTTTTTCAGCCTCAGGATGTTCTGCTTCACCTCAATTGAGAGTTCCTTAGACCGCATGTTGTCTGGTCACAGCAACAGCTTCCAAATACAAAACCACACACCTGTAATCAACCCCAGACCTTTTAACTACTTCATTGATTACAGGTTAACGAGGGAGACGCCTTCAGAGTTAATTGCAGCCCTTAGAGTCCCTTGTCCAATTACTTTTGGTCCCTTGAAAAAGAGGAGGCTATGCATTACACAGCTATGATTCCTAAACCCTTTCTCCAATTTGGATGTGAAAACTCTCATATTGCAGCTGGGAGTGTGCACTTTCAGCCCATATTATATATATAATTGTATTTCTGAACATGTTTTTGTAACCAGCTAAAATAACAAAATATGTGTCACTGTCCAAATATTTCTGGACCTAACTGTATATATATATATATATATATATATATATATATATATATGAACAACGACAAGGCAGAGTCCAGCAATAACGTGAGCAATCCAGGATGCTGTTAAAAAATTTTTTCCTTCTTTTTATTCATAAATTCATTAAAATATAATGGTCCAAGCAATTCAGAACAGCATTATCGCAGGAAAATAGCGCAGATAGGACTACGCGTTTCAGCGGTAAAATCCGCCTTCTTCACGGTCCAGAATCTGATCCGCTTTCCAAACATAGAACCTTATATACATCTCACTCCCATCAGGGTAATTACAAACATGTGTGAGAGATTTAAAAACATAAGCTAGAAAAGCAAATCAAACATGTAAGCTATCCACATATTAATCAATATACAGCATGCATAAGAGTTAGGCCGGGGCCACACGGGGACTACTGCGATCCCCTTGCATGAGACTCGGCTCGTGCTGGCAGTACAGCAGAGCCGAGTCTCATGCTTGTGTCCTTGCAACTGAGGTCCGTTCGTGCGAGCAGACCTCAGCTGCGGGGGGCGGGCCGGCACTCAGGAGGGGAGGGAGGGATTTCTCTCCCTCTCGCCTGTGTAGCCGGCTATAGACATTCTCGCATTGCACTGGCAGTACACCGGTGTACCGCGAGTGCAGTGCGATTTTTCTCTCGCCCCATTCATTTGAATGGGTGCGAGAGAAAGAGTCTCGGATTACAATCGCAGCATGCTGCGATTGTTTTCTCGGTCCGATTAGGGCTGAGAAAATAATCGCTCATGTGTGCTGTCACACAGGCTAGAATTGGTCCGAGGGGAATGCGATGTTTTATCGCACTCCACTCGCACCGATTTTCTCGCCGTGTGGCTTAGGCCTTATAAGGAAAGGATTCAACATTTTGGAGAAAAATACAATCAGAAAATCCAATAACCTGACCATAAAATTATTTTTAAAGTGATACAAAAGCATAACACAGTAGTAATAGCCAGCAACATGTAATGCAACAATGTATCAATAGTGCATAATGATATCCATACGATTGTTAAAGCCCTGTGGCATGCGGGTCCCCTGCTCAAATATCCACCTACTCTCTCTTGCAAGCACTTTCTTATGAAAATCTCCCCCTCTCAATGGTTTTTTTACATGCTCTATGCCCATAAAAGAAAAACCGCGTAAATCCCCATTGTGTTTTTTTGAAAAATGTCGGGATACTACTGATGCACCAACCATTGGCAAATTGCTAGCATCTGAAAGATGTTTGCGGATTCTGGTTTTAAGGGGGTTCATCGTGCAGCCTACATATTGCATGCGGCATATATTGCAATTAATTAGATAAACTACATTCTCCGTATTACAGTTTATAAAAGAACGAACATTAAACTGTTTTTCATTGGAAATAGATGTGAATATTTTAGACTTATTAGCAAAACTGCAGCACTTACAAAAATTAGCACCGCATTTAAAAAATCCTATTGTTTTTAACCAGTTGCTAGGGGAGATTTTGTCTGGATCTTTGAACATGCTAGGTGATAATAATGTAGCTAAAGTTGGGGCTCTTTTTGCCACAAAGGCAATATCATTAGTTTCCACAATGTTTTTCAAAATATCATTCTGAGATAATAGAGGAAGATATTTTCTGATAATTTTGACAATAGAATTAAACTGAGGACTATAGTTAGTGCTGAAAACTACCCCAGATTTTTTAGAGTCAAACTGTCTTTTTTTCTTAGTAGAATCCAACAGCTTAACCCTATCAATGCCTGCTATTTTTTTCTTGGCTCTCTCCAAAGACCAATTGGGATACCCCCTTTTTTTTAAATTGTTACAAGTTATTTCAATTTCTTCCTCCAATCTATCACTAGATGTGGTATTCCTTTTTAGTCTAATAAGCTCCCCCACAGGAATATTCTGAATGACATGTTTGGGATGACTAGAGGAAGCCATTAAAATACTATTGCATGCAGTGGGTTTTTTATAGGGAGAGATCAAGACCTTATTGCTATCCAAATCTGCGGTCAATTTTAAGTCCAAGAAGTTTGTTGATACCTCATGACCACTACTCGTAAATTTTAGATTGAAATCATTCAAATCCAAATAAGAAAAAAAACTTTTCGCAGGCGAGAGACTACCCCTCCAGACAAATATCAGATCATCAATAAATCTGCAGCCATTCTTGAGATATCATCACTTCTTATCTTTTGTTTGCAGTTAGTTGCCTAGGAGACCGACCACTGCGGCAGTTTAGCTTGTAAGCACTGCTCTAAAGCTTGCCAGGATTTGTAACATCATGCTCTAGTGGTCCTACCCAGCTGGAAAGTTTTGCTTAATAGTGCAACAGAAAAGAGTTTGTAAGCACGGCACATGTTCTGTCTAGCAGAGGTGGTCGGTCACCAAAGCAACAAACTGCAAGCAAAATTCTTAATATCTCAAGAACGGCTGAAAATTTTAACATGCAGTAAATTGCAAAATTCCTTGTATTCATATCCACTTTCTGACTATATATATATATATATATATATATATATATATATATAACAAAAATATATATATATATATATATATATATATAAAAAAATAAATATATATATATATATATATATATATATATATATATATGTATATATATAAAAAGATGGGGTCCAGTTTCCAACACCATATACAAAGTATAAAGATGGGAATTACCCTTTAATTGCTACATATAAATGTAGACGTCAATTTTCGAGGCTGGACTCAAGATATAATTACCGCTATACTTTTTATTTTTATTTCATAAAGCATAAAGCGAAAAAACAAACTGAGGCGAAGAACCAGAAAACTATAGTAGCGTATGTGATGGATAAACCTAGGACAGGTATATTGTTTATTATTTTTTAGCGCACATCCTTCCCCTCTATTGGAGAGACCTCGGAATATAATGAACATTTTTTTTCAGGAGATTTGCCAGTCTCTAGTTTGATTAATATTCGTATTTTTAGTGGTGTGATTTTTCTTTTCTTCATGCTTTTCTTGCAGATTGAAACACTTTTTTGCAAGTTTTACATGCATTTTTAACAATAATGTAAAGCGAGATTTTTTTCTGCATTTCTAGTATATATACAATTTTTCATGTGTTTGTAAAGTTTTATATATAGTTTACTTTCTTCCTGGACAAACAGAATGAGAAGGCTGCAGCCAATTATTGGCTATTGATTGGCTGCAGCGGTCAATTGACTCCTCTGCCAAATGATGATTGTCACAAGTGTTTTGCACCCTGCTGAGATCTCACTGGGATCATGGATCAGAAGGTCTCAGCATTTGGATGATCACAGATCCATTTTAGAATCCGCTCATCACTTATCCTGAGTAGGAGCGTATTTCATTCCATTTGGTGCTGAAGGGGTTAAGATCTCTTTTCTATCCTGCTAAGATTGACTTGTAGCCATTAATCTCAGTTACAGCAACACAACACTCTCTCCTATGCGGGCTATAGCTCATTCTATAAATGACCACTTCATAGCAGCTGAGCTGTTGTTACTGTTGCAGCTGAGAAGCTTCCTGCTTGAGTAGCTGTGGAGAACTATTTGTAGTGTTTTTACCCTGTTTATCTTACCTTCTTTTTTTTGTTTTATTGTACTGGCAAGACTAGCATCTCGCTGGCCTTCGCACTAGTCTGGGTGAGTTGAAGGCCAGCGAGGGCCTGAGCATATAATTGCGCACAGGGGTAACAACCCATCTAGGGATGCTAGGAAGTGCTGGGATCAGCCTCAGGAGGTGACCCCTCTCCTTAGTTGCTGTGTTTTTCTCCTTTTTGCCATAACTTTCTAGTTTTGGTTTATTGTAGTGGCAAGACTAGCGTCTCGCTGGCCTTCGCACTAGTCAGGGTGAGTTGAGGACCTGAGCACATGATGGTGCACAGGGATAAGAAGATGCTAGGCAGTGTAGGGATCAGCCTCAGATGAGTGTCAAGAGGTGACCCCTCTCCTAATTTGTTGTGTCTTTCTCCTTTTTGCCTTAACTTTCTAGTTTTGTTTTATTGTAGTGGCAAGACTAGCGTATTGCTGGCCTTCTCACTAGTTAGGGTCAGTTTAGGGCCAGTAATGGCCTGAGCACGTGACGTCGCATGGGAGGAAGGATGCATCTAGGATTTTAGGGAGTGTAGGTATCAGCCTCAGGTAACTCTTAGGAGGTGACCTCTCTCCCTAGTGGCAGGGACATACATTGTATTGTTTCCCTTGTGTACGGTTTGTGTTGTATCACTCACCGGGGGTCCTCTTGTCCCTCCCCGGCATGACAATGATGACAACAGATTGGCAAAAAGTAGCGAGAGCAGAGGAGCAGCCCCATTAATATCTATCTCTCCTGATCCCACCATATAGAGGAGCGCTTGATTGAGCGTTCCTGGGTTTTCTGGGAAGGAGCTGCTGTCAGGCTCCTCAAGGAGCGGCTTATCTCCCGGAAGATAATGGGATTGGCTTGTGAAAATGCAACAGGCGGGATCAATCTCTCTCCCTCTCTAGATTTAGAGCATTTTTCATTTTCACTTTTTTTCTTATAAACTTTCACATGCGTATCACCTTCAAATATCAAATATCAACCCAATCCTTGCATGCACGGCTATCCTCTAATCTCTTGATGAAATGAGATTACCCTTAACGCTTCCCATTTAAAGACACACTACGGTCATTTTAGCTTTAACTTTAAATAAAAGTTGACAGAACAGATTTAAACATAATTTCAAGAATCACTGCAAATCCTTCCAGGGATTTAACACCCAACCCGATGCCAATAAAGTCGTAACGGCGCAAAAAGTGGAAGAAAAACTGATTGCCCTAATGCCGGGATTTCATTGTTTTGTTTCGTATCTTAGAGACTCATTATGTTATGGCAACGAAACTTTCTCATGGAATACAACGTTTTTTTAAAAAATTTTATAGAGCCGCTGGGTAAGATTTATAGACTGGTAACTAATACGTTTGTGTTGGTTTTGGTGCCTTATGAAGGACTTTCTCCATTTTACACATATTTTTCATTTACTTTGTATAGAAAGCGCTAAGTCTTCGCTTTGTTTTGCCAGGAATTGTAGATTTTGTAATAAATTCGGAAACATTACATAGTGATAGAGATATGCGCTTTTTTTTTTCGCCCTGCGCGCAATTAACGGCTTTCATGTCAGATTATTTGTTTTCTTTTCATGGTGACATGCTTTGAAACGAACAAGTCTGCTCGCTGCACTTTTCACTCAGTTTGAAAAGCTTCTTAATGTACGTCTACAAAAAAAAAGAGAGATAACAATCTGCAAATCCCGCACCTGTCGGTGTGACCTGGCAGATTAACTCAGCGGTGGAAGTCAGCGGCTTTGGCTCAGGGATTGTCAGAGCCACGGTTAGTATCAGACCCATATCAGAAAATCACGACTTAAGGAATAATCCAGTTGTAGAATTTTTTTTTTTTTTATCTAAAATATAGTAAAGAAAATGTAACTGACAGAAGTCACATCTGTCTAAGGGGTGATTGCTGCTTATACCTTACGTCATCTACCAGAAAACGGTACTGAAGTTATAAAAGTGACTTGTTTTATAAATAAATCTGATGAAGAAATGTTAAAATCTAATATATAAATCGGCGTGTATGTGTGTGCATATGTATGTATGTGTGTATGTGTGTATGTATGCGTGTGTATGTGTGTATGTATGCGTGTGTATGTCTGTGTGTATGTATGTGTGTATGTATGTGTGTATGTGTGTGTATGTGTGTGTATGTGTGTATGTATGCGTGTGTATGTCTGTGTGTATGTATGTGTGTGTATGTATGTGTGTATGTGTATGTATGAATGTATGTGTGTGCATATGTATGTATGTGTGTATGTATGTGTGTATGTATAAATGTGTGTATGTGTGTGTATGTATGTGTATATGTATGAATGTATGTGTGTGCATATGTATGTATGTATGTGTGTATGTATGTATGTGTGTGTATGTATGTGTATATGTATGAATGTGTGTGCATATGTATGTATGTGTGTATTTGTGTATGTATGTGTGTATGTGTGTGTATGTATGTGTATATGTATGAATGTGTGTGCATATGTATGTATGTGTGTATGTGTGTATGTATGTGTGTATGTGTGTGTATGTATGTGTATATGTATGAATGTATGTGTGTGCATATGTATGTATGTGTGTATGTATGTGTGTATGTATAAATGTGTGTATGTGTGTGTATGTATGTGTATATGTATGAATGTATGTGTGTGCATATGTATGTATGTATGTGTGTATGCATGTATGTATGTGTGTGTATGTATGTGTGTATGTGTGCATGTATGTGTATATGTATTAATGTATGTGTGTGCATATGTATGTATGTGTGTGTATGTGTGTGTATGTATGTGTGTGTGTGTATGTATGTGTGTTATGATCCGAAACCATGGAAGACCACCATAAATCATTGGTAAAAGGTGACAAGAGCATTGGCAACTAATCTGGCCGCCATCCCCTTACTAACCATCACAACTAGAAGTAGCCGAGGGGTGAACTAACATCCTGTGCACCGCGAACCCAGCCGGAGAAATAGCTATCCTAAAGGAAGGAAAGATGAATAACTCTCTGCCTCAGAAAATAGACAAGAATAGCAAGCCCCCCACATTCAAAGACTGCGGTGATATAGGAAAACACAATACACAGCTAGATGATAGGATTAGCAAAGGTGAGGCTCCCACTGACTAAAATAGAAAAGGACAGGAAAGGGGCTGATGGTGGCCAGAGAAAAACCCTACAAAATTCAAAATTCCTGATAGTACAAAAAGGCCCTCAGATCGCACGATCTGCACTCCATCCTATACCAGGCGCTCTTGTCATACTAATGAACAGAAAATAGGAATCATTACAAGTTCAAAAAGCCACAAACACATGGACGTATAGGAGCAATACTCCAAACATAACTGCAGGGAGTTTCCCAGCTAAGAAACTGAGAGGGAAGATCCCTGCATGCAAATAAACTGAAAACAACCACAGCAAATGACAAACGCAGATAAGAGTAAAAAAAACAAACAACAAATAAAGAGCCAAGCACTTATCTGGGGTAGATGTGGTCTGGAGCAGGATGAAGCAGGCTGGTGTACAAAGAACAACTGACATCTGGCATAGCCTGCTAGCAGACCAGGATTTAAGTAAGCAGAGAGTTAGCAATGGAAATGCCAATTGTTCAACACACCTGGTCTCTGTCCAAACCATTCCTGGCCACAAGAGGGAGCCTCCCAGCAGTCAAAGCATAACTGACATTCACAACATATGTGTGTATGTATGTGTATGTATGTGTGAATGTATGTATGTGTGTATGTATGTGTGTGTATGTATGTGTGTATGCATGTATATGTGTGTATCTATGTACAGTATGTGTGTATGTGTGTGTATGTGTGTGTATGTATGTGTGCATGTATGTATGTGTGTATGTATATGTGTGTATGTGTTTATGTATGTATATGTGTGTATGGATGTATATGTGTGTATGTGTGTGAATGTTTGTGTGAATGTCTATATGTGTATGTATGTATGCCTGAATCTATGTATGTATGTGTGTGCATGTCTGCTACAGGAATCTGCATTTATAATCACAAAATTTTGCACAGCCACCTCATTTGACTCAGGAAATGTCATAGACTATGTTTTGAAGGGAAAATTTAACCCCGCGCTTTACAGTTATTCACCAAAAAACCTGCGTACATTAAAGTCAATGGAGAAAAACAAAAAGCCAGCACTAAATGTGCACTTCAGCACTAAACATTCCAAACTGTACTTATTGTAAAAATTTTGAGATTTTTGGCAAAAAATTGCAATTTCTTGAGCTGCCTCGCCACGTCACGGCAAATCTCATTTGAGGCAGTCCTACACTAAAATAATTTTATAAAATGTGCCATACGGCCTCACATATGAATAGTAGAACTGCTCTTAGCAGCACTCACCTGGTCTATTTCAATCCCGTACCCATGACTGAGTCATGGCTGTGGGCGGGACAGGTCCAAGCAAATGCTGCATGAAGTAAATAGCCCGTGGACAAGGCCTGATGACTTAATGTGAACAGTCACCAACCGCCAAAATCTAGACAGATGGAATACATCCCAAATTGGGGTGCATAGCAAGGTGGAGGTCAACCACCGACCAATTCAATAAAGAAAAAAAAATGTGTATGTATGTATGCCTGAATCTATGTATGTATGTGTGTGCATGTCCGCTACAGGAATCTGCATTTATAATCACAAAATTTTGCATAGCCACCTCATTTGATTCAGGAAATGTCATAGACTATGTTTTGAAGGGAAAATTTAACTCCGCACTTTACAGTTATTCACCAAAAAACCTGCGTACATTAAAGTCAATGGAGCTGAGAGCTACAGGTTATTAATAAGAGCTGTGATTGGTTGTTATAGGCATCAAGGACATTCTTAGTATAAGAATCTTATGTGTGGGGTAATTTGATATTGGTGGAGATGGATAGCGACATAGAGACAGACAGACAGAGAGAAAAACAGAAAGAGAGACAAAGAGACAGAGAGGGGGAGACAGAGAGAGAGAAAGAGAGACTGACAGAGAGATAGAAAGAGAGACAGACAGAGAGATAGAAAGAGAGACAGACAGGGAAAGAGATAGAAAGAGAGAGAGATAGATAGACAGAGACAAAGAGGGACACAGACAGAGAGACACTTCATAACTATACCGCACAACGCTGGATACTACAGCTAATTCAAAATATGGAAGCATTATATTACATTAAATTATATTATCAATCACTGACACTGAGTACTAAAAAAAAATCAGATATAGGCTATGTGCATATGTGACATTTTTTACATTTTTTCATGCGTTGTTACTTGCTTATTTCAATCAAAAATAGTAAAGAAAAAGCATCCCAGCTAAGTCTATGAGAATCGTAAGTTGCTGTGCACACGCTGCTTCTTTTTTCCTTGCAGATTTTGTTGCTGAAAAAACAAGCAGTGTGTGAATTGTTTCTGCATTTTTTTCTGTGTTTCTATAATCCCCTGCAATGCTTTATCACTACAGTGAATTATATTGCACTTTGCCTCATACGCCATGCTGTATGCTCTCTATAGCGCAGTAACCCGGTTTCGTTATGGTGACGACCCAGGGTTCCTATGGCAGCGATAGGGTCCCTGCGATCGCATTACAGGGACCCGATTGCCAGGGGGGGGTAAGCGATCCCTCTCCCTGCCTTCTGAATGCTACGATTGCACTGATCGCATTCAGGGGGGTTAAACTGCCAGAAGCAGCGCAGGCACCATTCCGGGCAGTGACAGCCGGGTCCCAGCTGTAACATCAGCAATCACGGAGGTATAGCACCTGAAACTCCACGATCGCCATGACTAAAAAAGCAGGAAAAAATGCAAGTAACAAAAACACACAAACGCAATAAAAAAAAGTGTGTTTTTTCAGCTGTGTTTTTCCTGTCTGGTTGTCTATAGCAACTGAAGAAGTAACTGTGACCTCATTTATGAGAATTTCCTCACAGTAAGATTGTTCTGGATGTCTTCAGCAACTGCAGAAGTAGCTGGGGCCTCATTTAGGAAAATTGCCTCACAGTAAGACCATTCTGGTTGCCTATAGCAACCAGAGTGCAGCTTTCAGCATTGAAGCTGCTGAGATAAAGTGAAAGCTGAGCTCTGGTTGGTTGCTATGGACAACTAGAACATTCTGACTGTGAGACAGTTTTCATAGCTAAGATTTCAGATCTTTCAAGATGCACATTTCAGCTTTATACAGTATATATAGAATCCCCTATTAAATCTCTAATCAGTGTGAGGTGATTACTAAGGGTCATAATACTAAGGACTGTTTTTTAAAAAGGCCCCCAAAAAACGATCATCTGTTGGGTAAGTTAATTCAAAAGCTATATAAGCAAAACTGTGTCCAACAGCTGAGACAAGTAAACAACGCAAATCCCGGCTTGAAAGGAAACGGATGAGCACTTGGAACATCGTCTTCAAGAGAAACGGATGAGACGGGCTGAATCAAGGGAAGAGGAAACATCTGTACCCTGGGAACATCGTCTTCAGGAGAAATGGATGAGACCAGCTGAATCAAGGGAAGCGGAAACATCTGAACACTGGGAGCATCCTCTTCAGGAGAAATGGATGAGACAGGCTCAATCAAGGGAAGCTGAAACATCCCAACAACAGAAACATCATCTTCAGGAGATATGGATGAGACAGATAGAATCAAGGGATGCGGAAACATCTGAAGACTGGAAACATCGTCTTCTGGAGAAACGGTTGAGACAGGCTGAATTAAGGGAAGCAAAAACATCTGAAGACTCTGAACGTCGTCTTCAGGCGAAACGGATGTGATAGGCTGAATTAAGGGAATCTGAAACATCTGAATACCGGGAACGTCGTCTTCAGAAGAAATGGAAGAGACAGACTAAATCAATGGAAGTGGAAACGTCTGAACACCGGGAAATTTGCTTCAGGAGAAACGGATAAGACAGGCTAAATCAAGGAAAGGAAGAACATCTGAAAACTGGGAACGTCATCTTCAGAAGAAACGGATGAGACAGGCTGAATCAAAGAGAGTGGAAACCTTAGAACACCGAGAACATCATCTTCAAGACAAACAGATGAGACAGGCTGAATCAAGGGAAGCAAAAACATCTGAAGACTGGGAACGTCATCTTCAAGAGAAACGGATGAGACAGGCTGAATCAAGGAGAGCGAAAACCTCTGAACACCGGCACCGTCGTCTTTAGGAGAAACGGACGAGACAAGCTGAATCAAGAAATAACAGGGAACATCGTCTTCAGTAGTAATGGATGAGATAGCCTTAATCAAGGAAAGTGGAGACATCTGAACACCAAGAATGTCATCTTCAGGAAAAATCTATGACATGCTGAATCAAGAGATGCAGAAATATCAGAAGACTGGGAGCCTCGTGTTCAGGTGAAACGGATGAGACAGGCTGAAGCAAAGGATGCGGAAACATTGGAAGACCGGGAACCTTGTCTTCAGGGCAACGGATGAGATAGGTGGAATCAAGGGATACAGAAACAGCTGAACAATAGGATGAACGCTATCAAAATACAATTTTTGTAAAGATGTAGGTGGCTGACTTGGGTTTGGAAACTTTTCACTATGACCCAATTCAGAACTATAGGTCATATCTGAGAGTCATAATAGGCAAAATGGTCGTAATATCCAAACATTGTCAAGCAAAAAGGTTTAACTTGGAATCGCCCTGTATGTGCTGCTCACATTTTTTTTATGTGTTTGTAAAAGGAGGGTAAATTTTAATTTTAAATAAAAATTAATTCAAAACGTAGTTGTTGTTCACCTCAGTGTTACGACTAATTGTTAAAAATAAACAACTAACAAAAAAAGAAGAGTTGGAAAAAAACAAATTTTAAACGCTGAAGATATCAACTTCAGGGTAAAACTGAAAGTTTAAACTCAGCAAACGTAAGCAACAATTTAACATACCATTTTCCGCGGGTACCGTATTTTTCGGATTATAAGACACACTTTTCCTTTCCAAAATTTGGGAGGAAAGTGAGGGGTGCGTCTTATAATCCGCATGTAGTTTACCAGGAGGTGGTGGAGAGGGATAGCAGGAGGCAGGGGCAATGCTGCGGTGGCTGTGCAGGGTCTGTGGTGGTTGTGCAGGGTCTGAAGTGGCTGTGCACAGGCTGCGGCGGTTGGGCTGGGGCTGTGGGTGGAGAGGGCTTCAAACAATAGCGCCCGGAGCCAACGCATGCGCAGATGGTATTCTCAGCTCAAGGTCTCATCTGCGCACGTGCCGCCTCCGTCCCATTAACTTCCCACCAGCAGACTTAAGGAAAATGGCACCTGGAGGTGGCCCATGCGCAGATGAGATGAGATGAGATGTAGTCCGCACTGCTGACAGAGCATCTGGGACACCTGACGCACCCCCCTGCTTATCTTAGCCAGCACAGCCCCCACCGCTGCCAGCACAGCTGCCCACACCAATCGTCCTACTCCAGCAACCCCCCCCCCCGCCTCCTGTGACCCAGCTCCACCACCACTGCCACCTCCCTCCGGAAAGACACCACCAGAATTAGGGTTCATGCGCATGTAACTGCTGAATATCCTGCAGCGATTTGACAGCACATGTGCGCTTCAAATCGCTGCAGAAACACTGCATAATGGATGCAGTTTTTTTTGTAGAAAAAAGCCGATTTCATGCTGCTCCCACCATAGACAGAGTGGGAGCTGCATCCATAGCGCACAGAATAATTGACATGCTCATTTTATGAACGTACGGATTTGGGTCAAAATTTTGGCATCCAAATCGCTGCATTCATAAAAGCATCGTGCGCACGTGTCATGCACAATCTACATAGATTGTGCTGGGGACGCAGGACGCATGCATTTATGCTGCAGTGCAATACACAGTGTAAATGCATGCAATTATGCAACGTGCGCATGAGCCCTTAGATCAGGGGTGGGGAACCTCCGGCCCGCGGGCCGTATACGGCCCGTCACGACTTTTTATGCGGCCCCCAGGCACATTCCCAGGGACCGCTGTGCTCTGGCAGCAGCCGCGCTTTTCCCGGCTGCCGGCCCTTTAAATCTCACTGCCTTATGCCTTGAGGGTAGATGCTAGAATGTACGGGCTCTATCCAGATCCTGACTTCCAGGACCTGACTGCAGCCCATACATTCTAGGCTTATCCCCGGTCTGTGTGCTCTGGTGGGCGGGTAAGCAGCACGCTGCGATATGTCACAGAAGAGCTGCAGCAGATTTACCAGCCTCCCGGACCTGCTGTCTGCGTGACTCCTCCTCCCCCTCACTGTGAGTATGCAACCCATCGCTACCCCCCCCCCCCCCTGCTAAGTGCTGTGTACTCCCTCGTGCTGGGTGTACCCCTCAATGCTGTGTACCCCCTCGTGCTGTGTACCCCCTCGTGCTGTGTACCCCCAATGCTGTGTGTATCCCCTAATGCTGTGTGTACCCCCCAGTGCTGTGTACCCCCCAGTGCTGTGTGTACCCCCTAATGCAGTGTGTACCCCCTAATGCAGTGTGTACCCCCTAATGTTGAGTACACCCCTAGTACAGTGTGTACCCCTTAGTACTGTGTGTGCTCCCCTAGTAATGTCTGTACCCCTTGGGTGATGTCTATGCCCCCCAGTGCTGTCCGCACCACCTAATGCTGTCCATGCTGCCACCAGTGCTGTCCATGCCACGGTCAGTGCTGTCTGTGCCCCCTTATGCTGTCCGTGCTCCCCAGTGCTGTGTGCCACCCCTCAGTACTATGTACACCCCAGTGCTCTGAACTTGCTACTGCTGTCTGTACCCTCCCACTGCTTTCTATGCCCCCCAGTCTGTGCCCTCCTGTTGATGTCTATGCTCCCCCAGACTTCTCTGTGTCTCCCTAGTGCTGCCACCTAGTGCAGTCCGTGCTGCCACCTAGTGCAGTCCGTGCTGCCACCTAGTGCAGTCCGTGCTGCCACCTAGTGCAGTCCGTGCTGCCACCTAGTGTAGTCCGTGCAGCCACCTAGTGTAGTCCGTGCAGCCACCTAGTGCAGTCCGTGCAGCCACCTAGTGCTGTCTGTGCCCCCTTATGCTGTCCGTGCTCCCCAGTGCTGTGTGGCACCCCTCAGTACTATGTACCCCCCAGTGCTCTGAACTTGCTACTGCTGTCTGTACCCTCCCACTGCTTTCTATGCCCTCCAGTCTGTGCCCTCCTGTTGATGTCTATGCTCCCCCAGACTTCTCTGTGTCTCCCTAGTGATGCCACCTAGTGCTGTCTGTGCTGCCACCTAGTGCTGTCTGTGCTGCCACCTAGTGCAGTCCGTGCTGCCACCTAGTGCAGTCCGTGCTGCCACCTAGTGCAGTCCGTGCTGCCACCTAGTGCAGTCCGTGCTGCCACCTAGTGTAGTCCGTGCAGCCACCTAGTGCAGTCCGTGCAGCCACCTAGTGCTGTCTGTGCCACAGCCAAGGCTGTCCATGCCCCCCTACTGATGTATATGCCCCAGCCCCCTCCTGTGATGCATATGCCCCAGCCCCTCCTGTGATGTGTACTCCCAGTGTCTCCTGTAATTTATGCACCCCAGCCCCTCCTGTGATGTATATGCCCCAGCCCCTCCTGTGATCTATATGCCCCCAGCATCTCCAGACCGAGACAAACCTGGAAAAGCAGCTGTGAGAAACAAGATGATCAATATCACCGAACACACAGTCACACCAAACAGAAGCAGCTCCTGCCTCCACAGTAAGGGTGAGTTAATTAATCGTTTGACCAAATTTTTCAAGTTGATAATGTTGTGCGGCCCCCAAAGGTTAGTAGGAAATTCCAAATGGCCCGCGGCAGTAAAAAGGTTCCCCACCCCTGCCTTAGATGGACCCAATTTTTTTTTGTTACCTTTTTTATCTCCAAATTTGAGGTGCGTCTTATAAAACGAAAAATACATTATTTTGCTAGTGTATAATTAATATTAGTGTAGCTAGTGTATAATAGAAAATGTTGCCATTCTTGAAAACGGAGAAAATTTTAATAAGTTGCAAAGTTACTGTTTTTACGAGCGCTAAATGTCTCTCATTCAAAACTTTTTATTCCCAATGATAAAAACTTTTTTTTCCCTAAATTTATCCTTACCCCTTTCGCTCACAGCGGTTTATTCCAAATGCCCTCATGTATAATTATAGCGGAAATTCTCTTATGGGATTTCTCCCAGTCCCGAAAATGAAACGTCTCGCTGCCTGCAGGTGCATTAAATCCCATTAATAAGCAATACTTATACTACGCACCTCATTGCTGAATACAAAAGGACGGATTAAAAACCGCAGCTGATATGCAAAATATAACGTATTAAGAGTTCTTATGACACAGTGTGCCTGTTCTCGGCTTAAAGTGCTGTTAAATGAGGGGGATTGAGGATTGTATTGAGACGCCCTCACTTGTCAATGCATACGGGTCACTTAGACTGACACGCGGTGACATGTAATAATGTCGGTGAATGCGCGTTCTTAATCAGCTCTGCGCAGTGACAGGGACTACCCTGCACAGCTCTATTAGACAATATTAGCATCAGATCACAGACCGAGGCCACAGGCTGAGGATCAGGAGAAGCTTTTTTTTTCTTTCCCAAAAAAAAAAAGAGGTTTAAGGTTAAATTAGGTGATTTCCAGAATTTGCTTAAAGATTATGCAAAATCCTCTTGCAGTAAAACCCTGCATAATTCTTCCTTAGATTTGCCGGAATCTTAATGTCGCCGCTTTCTACAGGGAGATGCAGTGTGGGTTTCAAGGTTTTCTAATTTCTTCTTCTGGTCCCTTATCCGTCGAGACAAACCTTACTAATTAAACCTGCACCATAATGGAACAATATGTGCCGTCTGTAAACACTCTCGAGCAGAAAGGAGGAGGAGGGGGGGGGGTTGCGCTGACGAGACCCGCTGGTGGCGAACTAGAGAGTTTAGATAAAGCCGTTGGACTGCCGCGCAACCGAGTGCAAGAAAGAAGCAAATTCCGCCATCCTATCCATTATTCAGGCGGCTTGCTCTGTTCGCCGTGTCAGATGGAGAACTGATGAGTTGCGTTCTGGTAAAGACAGTAAGCGGATGTTAACTTCCTACTGAGAGAATTTCTCCAGGTCGAATGAAAAACGTTCTACTAATCATCTAGCCCATGAAAGTGCCAGCTGCGGCCCGTACTAGGATTATCATTCTCCCAGACCTCTCACTGAGCTTTTAGCTAAATGAAAAATCTGCCATAGCCCAGGGAGAAGGCATTCAGCAGATAAGAAAGAACACTGTTTACTAAGAAGCTGTGCTGGTGCAAATAGAACAGGTTTTTCTGTGATGTAAAAATCATAAGAAAACCATTAGGTTAAAAAAAAAAAAGAAAAAAAGATCAATGTATTTACACGTTTCATTTGCAGCAGTTTTTATGGGCTCATTAATTTAACATTTCTCTCTACCTTCTGTCCTCGGGGTTGTCTTATGATTTGTTATTCCGTTGCCTTTTTCTTTTCGCTCGCAACACTTGGTTACATACTGTAAATTGTCATCATTTGAAATAAAGCAACATTTTTATTATCTGTTTTAACTAAATATTCATCAAAAGGAAAGGGAGAGAGAAAAGGAGTGACAGGCTGATTGAAATTTACGTTGCTTATAGTACGATGGAATTGGGATCATTTGTATCCCGGAACGGAAAACTTCTGATGTGACGGGATATTGCGTTACCTGATGCATGGACGGAGGCTGGATTTTATAGTTCCTGAGGGTGTCTCCGCTTGGAAAGATGAAACTTTCGAAACTCATGGTATAAAATTAAGGTAGGAGAGATCAGGTATGTGCCCCGATATCACCAAAGAACTTCGGCACATACCCGATCTCTCCTGCCTTAACTTTATCGCTTCTTTCCGGGGCTGTGGCTGATTCACCATTTTTGTTACTGGCACAACCCCACCAGGTGAATGTGTTTTTCCTACACTTACCTGTTGCCCTACCGGGCAAGACCCTATTTGCTCTTTCCTCCACAGCTTTTCCCCTAAAACTCATGGTATGGCCCCGCTATTAGGACCCTAGATAGGGTCTAAAAAGGTGAACTATTTATTATTGATTTCCAGGAGAGATGAGCGAACCTTTGGAAGTTCCGTTCAAACCTTAAAAAAGTTTGGTTTCTGACCTTGAGTTGATCTGAATCTCAATGGAAGTCAGTAATTGTGTCTCCACCCACAGGCTGCCAGCCACAAGCAGATCAGTTCCGGTGGAGGATTATTCACATTGACTGTACCCAAGTGCGAGCCATCCAAACACTGCAAGCGGCTCACACTTGGCTGAGCATCACTCATACCCAAGCACAGTGCTGCTCGCTTGAGTGGTTTGCACTCGTAACTCACTCGAACTTCGAAACAGAACTTGGTTTTTTTGGAAGTCGGTTTCCAAACCCGAACCTCGAACCTCAGGTTTGCTCATCTTTCATTTCCAACCCCGAGATTAAAGAGGTTGGCCACTACTTTTACATTGACGACCTTTTCTTAGAATAGTCAATTACTCAAAATACCCGCACTCTCAGATGTAAATAACCAATAAATGGCCATAAATGTATAGTGGCTTACTCTAAGATAAGAACAAAAGCCTACTAAGTAGGATTTTACTCTCAAAAGTAGTTTGCAATACTGTTCAATATTTATTAACGAATATGTGGAACAAGCAATAGGTGGTGCCAGGAATAAGCGAAAAAACGTTTCGACTGTAGGTGGGTCTTGTTCATGCTGTCGTTCAGATATGTTGTGCAAAGGGTGCTCCCATGCCTATACCCTTCTGGAGTAATCAGTCCTGGTCAACCTTCTAGGTCTTGGTTAATTCAGCGCTCCAGCACCTTTGTATGACTAGGTTCTTTTGACTATGCAACCTTAGTGGTAGAGATCTGTGCTCCTGCACCTGAGTCCTGGTCACAGGGATGTGGATGTGATGTGTTAATAAATATCGAACACTAATGCAAACTACTTCTGAGAGTGCGGTGATTTTGATTATTTGACTACGTTGGATTATCATCCCCTCTACCAGCATCTCTCTCTTGAGTGAGTGCACGCCAATCAGAATCTGTAGTTTCCTTAGGATAGGTCATCAATGTTTGATCAGCCGGGTCCAACACCGAATAGCTCTTTCACAAAACCAATGGCGGCAGCAATTGGCCAGAAATGCTCAGTTCCGGAGCTGCCCCATCAACTGTTAGTGTCCACGGCTGGATACTGCACATCCGCCTCCCATTCAAATCAATAGGAAGCGGATGTGCAGTACCCACCCACAGCCACTATCAGAAGACGGGGCAGCTCCGGAACTGAGCATTTCCAGCTGCCTGCTGCTGCCCCCGTCACTGAGAACAGCTGATCAGGGGGATACCGGCTGTTGGACCCTGAACGATCAGACATTGATAACAAAAAAAGACAGTTGCACTCTGAAATGTTAAAATATGCAAACAATGTATGTAAGACTATAGATATGCGTTACTGGATAAGGTTATTATTATTCTTTATTATCAAAAGTAATAAAATATCACATAGAGAAATAGTTATTAACTTTCACTCTAGAAACAAGGAGGAAGATAAACTCCACAATTGTTTCCTACTTGCATTATACAGCAGAAAATTATTTTTGGATAACCAATGTACTAAATATATTCTTCTACCTTTCAATATCTAGTTTTGAGTTTGGTCTTCACTGTATAATATGGCCCCAGATGACTATGTCTTTTTGGACAGTTATTTATGGACTTAATGGACATTGCATGCGACCAAAAGAACAATGCGATCCCTGTCCACCTCTAGCAAGAAGAACAGGGCATTGGATGTAGCTTAGGACAAAAGATCTCCTTCCATTTTATACACTGTACCATAAAATCTTATCTGGCTAGTTCAATTATTTTTAAAATCTCTTAAAATTCAGGGGGACAAGTCAAGATCTCTGTTGTACCTTATTTTCCAGTTTGTAAGACACATTTTTTCCCCCAAAACTGGGGAAAAATTAGAGTGCGTCTTACAAACCGCATATGGGTTACCAGGGTGGCAGTGGTGGTGCAGAGTCGGTGATACTGTGGGCTCGTGTGGTGTCACAGCGATGGGCGCCATTGATCTGCTGGTGTGTTCGGAGGAAGGGGTGACACAGCTCAAGAGGGTCAGTGTGCAGCAGTGGAGGGTTGGCGATACTGCAGGCTCGTGGTGGATCGCCAACAATTGATGAGCTGAACTTCAAGAAAATGGCCGCGGAGGCAGCACGTGTCCAGATAGGACTCCGTGGCCATTTTCTTGAAGTCCATTGTGTCAATCTGAACACACGCTACCTCTGTGGCTATTCTCTTCAAGTCTGCCGGCGATTCAATGGAGCCCGCAGTCTACTAGCAGATAAATTGTGCTCACTGCTGCGACACCCCACAAGCCCGCAGTATCACCGACCCTCCGCTGCCACACAGTGACTCTCATAAGCCACGACACACCCTACTCCAAACCTGCCGGCAGATAGATGGCGCCTGCCGCCGTTACACCCCACAAACCCGCAGTAGCACCGACCCTCCGCTGCCAAACAGTGGCACTCCCTCCTCCGAGCCCGCCAGCAGATCAATGGCACCCGCCACTGTAACACCCCACAAGCCTGCAGTAATCGCCGACCCTCCACACCCTCTTGAGCCACGACACCCCTTCCTCCAAGCCCGCAGCATCACCTACCTTGCCTACTGTGACCTTCCTGAACCGCTCCACCACCGCCGCTCCCCCCTGATGAACTAATATAAGAGGCACTAGGATTATAAGACGGACTCTCATTTTAACTGTAAAAATTATTTTTTTTCCTATTTTCTTGCTTGAAATTTGGACTGCATCTTATAATCCAGTGCGTCTTATAAAACGAAAAATATGGTAGATCATATAAAAAAAAAAGAATCCATTTTATACTACAAAGAACTTGTAAAAATGTAAACTGTGACAAAAGTCTAAATTTTGCAAAATTAACTAAATTTGTCAAAAAGTGAGAAAAACAAGAAACCAACAAGTATATGGCAAGGTTTAGGACTGTACATACAGTATCTTGACTTTTATAGACCATGATGTCTTATTTTAGATTTACAACTCCGATATTTCAGTTCTGAGACAACATAAATGTGGCCATGATGATTTTTTTTTTCTTATTGAACCCATCTTGCAGTAGCGACACTCAATAAAGTGACAGCGCTATCGTTTTCTTGACGGTTGGCGGTGGCGTTTTATATGCTGCTGAGCACACCCCGACTATTGATTACTTTTGATGAGTTCAGAGCTTTGTTACATACACAGTTGTTTTAGGTTACACGGGTCATTATATGCAGGATTGAGCGATACATAGTTGGTGATGGGCCAGTCAATCACTAGGATTGGAACATGGTCGCACTTGACTGCCTAATCCTCAACACGTAACTGTACTGGGAATTACAAATACTATCAAGTTTATAATGAGGAGCTCTAATTTGGGAGGCAAAAGAAAATCTTTACATATTGGAGTTTTCTTGCCATGACAGTTAAGACTAGTGAGTACATTGTATGTGTATTTAAAGGGGATTTGTGAACATGTTCTAACATATGGAAGTAGTAGTATGCCTGTACAGGTGTTAATTGCCTTGCCAAAATTATACCTTTCTTTTTGAGATCCAATGTCCCAATCAAGGGATATTAAGAGAAGAGGATATATGCAAATCAGGCAGGATGTGCCCTGTGAGTGTGTCTGTAGACCTGGTCTCCAGGAAGCTCCACCTACTGTTCAAAAAGATTGAGGAGCTGGAAAAGTTGCAAAATTTTGACCAATTGTTCAAAAATGTTTAAGTTTTCTACGATATTTTTTTTGGCTAAAAGTATTGATGAATCAATCCTTTTATACAGAGTCCTTAAGATTAAGCTACTAGAGATCTGGATCAGATCTGTCTTGAAATCAACGAAAGAAAGGAATTATTATTATTATTGTTATTTATTATAGCGCCAATTATTCCATGGCGCTTTACATGTGAAAGGGGTATACGTAATAGGGACAAGTACAATAATCATAAACAATACAAGGCACAGACAGGTACAGGAGGATAGAGGTCCCTGCCCGTGAGGGCTCACAGTCTACAAGGGATGGGTGAGGATACAGTAGGTTAGTGTAGAGCTGGTTGTGCAGCGCTGTATCAGACTGAGGGTTACGGCAGGTTGTAGGCTTGTCAGAAGAGATGGGTCTTCAGGTTCCTTTTGAAGCTTGTCAAGGAATCCGGCAATGTAAAGGAGTCTCGTGGCAAAGACATAGAAAAAGCTTCTTTAATGTATGCCACCAATAAAAACAATCAAAGACATCTAAAGTAGTACAGACAAAATAGATTAAAAAGGCATTCCCAAGAAAATTTGTTGCGTTTCGGCTTATGCCTTAGTCATGGTTTTGGTTTTGTCTTAACCTTAGTCTGGCTGAATAGGTACAATTGCAACTATTCCCTTTTTAAATTGCAATATTTTTTTTTTTTTTGAAAAGCCGTAGAGAGCTGAAATTTCGTGACATCTCAGCAGTTTTGGTCCAGAATATATTGGCCAAATTTCAATAAAATATCTCCACCCCCTTCTGAGATAAGGGGTTGAGAAATTTTGCCAAAATTATGCAGCCTGACAAAGGTTAAGGAGCGCTGGTAAAGGCCCATAAATGACAAAACGATGGTTTGTAATATTCTTCTTTCCAGACCAATGACTTATGTAAACGTAGCAGCGATCAGCTGACAAATTAGAGAGTTGTCGAATGTGATGATTTTTTTATGAAACCCAATAAATATAGCTTTGCATCAATATGTGTGAAAAGTACTTTCAAGAAGCGCTGATTATCTTGCTGTATGGCTGCTCGGCACTTGTTTGAGCAGAAAATGCAACTTTACGTCTCTTAAGTTTACCATCTCTACTCAAAACCTGATGAGTAGAGATGAGCAAACCCATTTGGGTTCGAAGTTCAGGTGCTTTACGTCTGCTGACCACTTGAGTGAGCATCACTGTGCTCAGGTGCGCTCGGTGCTTACCCCAGTGTGAGCCGCTTGCAGTGTTTAAATGGCTCACATTGAGGGTAACAACAGCGTGAATGGATGTAGTGTGCACCCCAAAAAACAAATGAAAAAACCCTGCCCACTCGACCCAGGAAGTGATCTGTTTATGACTGGCTGCATATGGACGGGGACTTGAACTGCCCAATTAGTGACTTCTATTGAGGTTCATGTCAAGTCCTGGTCCCTAATCGAACTCTACCTAAAGTCCGGCCAAACCGAACTTACAATGGTTCGCTCATCTCTACTGATGAGCATCAAAACCAAAAAATCCCACTCATCTGGCATCTTCAGAAAGGAAAACTGTTAGGTTTAATTGTCAAAGCAGGCCCAAGTGCAATGTCTATAGAGAATGCAGAGATTGTCATCCCCTCTTGGGCCATGACATCTGAGAAAAAACATAGTCCCTTCTTTTGCATAAGAGACTAGTAGTACAAGCAATAGCGTGGCCATAGAGTTTTCTTGCCACGTATTGGAGTTTTCTTGCCATGCTTTCTTGCCTTGGCCTGGAGGTGTACTTGAACTGCCTTATTAGTGACTTCCATTGACCTACAGGTCAAGTCCGGGTACTGAACAAAGTTTGGGCAAACCGAACTTACACTGGTTCGCTCATCTCTACTGATGAGTGTCAAAACCAAAAAATCCTACTCAACTGGCATCTTCAGAAAGGAAAAACCACTGGATGTTATTGTCAAAGCAGGTGCAAGTGCAATGTTTAAATAGAATGCAGTGATTGTCGTCCCCACCTGGGCCATGACGTCTCAGAATACACAGACCCTTCTTTTGCATAAGAGGGCAGCAGTACAATCAACAAAGTGGCCACTTATTTTGCATCGAGGCCCAAAATCTCCAATCTTCCCTTCCAGTTTGTTCATGAGTTCACCCTTGTCCGATCACCCAATTCACCTCTGCCGGTCAATGACTAAATAACAAGGATCAAAAAGTATCTGTAATAATGCATTCATTCTGCATATACTGAATTGATATAGTAACATTAGGCTGCTCTTCTTATTCTTCAAGTAAAGTTCCCCTTTAACAATTTAATAATAGATTGATTAATTTGAATCCCAGATCTTGGAAGGAAAATTCCTTTAATAGTAAGAAAGATGAATTCACATAAAATAAATATAGATACTAATAAAATAATAAGGGGCTGAGGTTAATACTGTGACTATGCCAGGAAAGTACACATTGTATTGGATGAAAAATCAATGGAAAAAACATCATGATTTGGCACAGATTTTAGCACATTACATCAGAGACCCCCCTTGCCCTAATCGGTGGGACCTTGGAGAGTAATAAATTACTATACATCAGATTATAAACCTAAGCACTAAGGATATGATGACTTGAGGGAGAGTTGTGGAAGTTCTGGAAAAGAGAGCGAGGTGTATAGTGGCCAAGTCATGGACACCTGGATAATGTACTCAACGTAAATGATGATAGGACACAGCTGTATGTACCCGGAAAGCATCCAAGAGAGTAAAAAGTTTTCTACATGCAAAAAAAGTCAAAATAATAAAGTTGTAACATTTTCATTCAATCAATTACCTGTTTTCTAATAATCAAAATAGTTTCTGTCAAAAAAAAATGTTTTGGAATCTAACTTCAGAGCTCCAAGAATGGTGCAAGTAGAGTTGTCTTTTTGGACTTTTTGGACATATTCAGACACTCCGCATTTGTTGCAATTTTGTTGCAGAAATAGAACCAATTTTAAGTAGCAGAAAATTGTATATCATATTCCGCAACGTGAGCATTTACACTTAGATTATTTTTGTATTTTTGCTTTCGATCTTTGGCCTATCGAAGGATCATCTGAAGGACCAAACCAACCCTGGAGTCTAAAGACTCTTGCTTGCTCTGTGGGGTCTCGAATAACAATGGAGTCCATCTTTCTAGAGATTGAGATGAAGGAGCTTAGAGACATTTTTGTCAGAAGATACGTTTTTTGTTAAAAATTATTTTATGACCTCTATTAACTAGGAACAAAAACTTCTCACATCTCCAAATCCCCCACCATGTATTCTTGCTACAGTCACGAATTGGTGTCTGGGTCTCATGACCATGAAATATAATTTTTGGTGATGTAGGATAGGCAAAAAATAGGTATTATATTACTTAATATTATTTAGTGATAAAGAAGTTGTTCAGTGCATAAACTAATATGTTTAAAAAGAGTTAGACTGTTTAAAAATAAAAAGAAGAGGTCGGACTCTTACTCAGTCCCCGACAGTCTTGATATATGTGACATGCCAAGAAATTCTTCCTTAGCTCATCACTGGATATGGCAAGTCTCGGCTGAGATCAGTGATTTTTGGAGGACATTTACTGAATTTTCAGGTGTGTTGAGATGGAACAAGAAAATTAAAGGGAATCTGTCACCAGGTTTTTCCACTATAAGCTGCGGCCTCCACCAGTGAGCTCCTATATATATACAGCACTCTGTAGAATGCAAGAAAACACCTTTACTATACTCAGCTAGAAAGCCGTTGGGTCCAATAGGTGTCACTGCTCTCGTATCAGATGCCTCCTCAAACTTGTGCAGTTGCCGTCCTCCATCCCAGTCCTGTATGGATGACGCATCCAACATCATCCACACATAGTTCTCTATTGCGCTCCTGCGCATGCGCACTTTTATCAGGATAGAGAAAAGTACTGTAAATAGCAGGAGCAAAAAAAGCTCAAAGACCGCGCATGCGCACTACATTACTTTGATCTGCCCTCAGCCGGACAGAGAGAAGTACGCGTGCGTAGGAGCGCAATGGAGGTCTTTGTGTGGATGATGTAGGATGTGTCATTCACATGGAGCTGGGAAGGGGGACGGCAACTGCACAAGCTATAGGAGGAACCGAGACCAGTGACCCAACCGCCCCACAGGTGAGTATAATAAAGGTGGTTTTTTTATGTTATACTGAGAGGCCTGGTCACTTACATAAAGTATTCTAGAATGCTGTATATAAGGGCTCACTGGTGCTGGCCGCAGCTTATAAGGAAAAGCCTGGTGACAGGTTCCCTTTAAGATCATCAGGAAACAAGCAAGCATCAGAACAAGAGGTGCGATAATTGATACCATATCTTTTTATTTTTATTTAAGGGGAATTTGTCAACAGGTTTTTGCTACCTCATCTGAGAGCAGCATGATGTAGGCAAAGAGATTCTGAATCCAACCGTGTATTACTTAGATTACTGTGTATAGCCGTTCTCATACAGTAAAAGATATGAGATGTTACATGTAGCTGCCCCCGCTCACACCAGGCTTTCACTGTACATTTCCATGGACAGAAGCTTCTAATCACAGAAGGGGGAGGTGGGCTACAACTCACTGCACTGAGACCCACTAAAGAGAAAGAGAAGAAGCTTAAACTAATACTGCAAGTAAACAAAAAAGGACAGTGAGATAAGATACACAGGGCTGAATTCTCTGTTTTAACTCTTGCAGCATGCTGTCTTTAGAGTACATTGCTGACCGATTCCCTTTTAGCAGTTTGAGTTGTTTACAAAATATATATTTTTTCATTGAACCACTTAGTTATAGGGTCAGGAAACTAATTTTTTTAAAACAGTCAAATATATAAAACGAGATTAATTTTTTCCTATCACAATTAAAGCTTTGCAAGAGAACTATCACAAGACTGTTACAAATAACTTTTGCAATTTGTGCAAATTTTTATACTCGTGTGACTTTACACAAAATCTTACGGCGTAACCCTAAACTAAATATCTGTCCTTAAAGCAAATAGAAAATATTTCTTAATATAGGAAAAAATATATACTTTTTGTATATTTGTATATAACTTGAAATTTGCTGACCCCCACACCTGTAATGTCTATGATACAAAGTCAAATCCACTTATTGGTTTAGTGAAAATGAATATATTATCTTCAGTCACAAATTGTTATTTCACAAACACATTAAAGGTTGAAGAAGAAATATCTGAAATATTCCAAACCTATTTTTAATAGGTAACTCACATAACAAACCGCGTCCACAATGTTATACTTCAAACAGAAAATCCTGAGAATTTACCTAATGCTGTGATAATCCTGTTACCGCCTTGGACTTGGAAATCGTGACAAATATGTGTTGGACGTTCAGACGGTGATTTATACAAAATATATAAAGAAAATGCTAAAAAGAAGATTTAATATTGTTTCTAGAATCATTTATTTATTTTTTGCATTTTATGAGACACCTTGAATCTCCTGAACCTTGACATAAAATTTACCCCAACAAATATCATGTGCCTTGGTACCAGATCCAGGCTTCTTCTATACTCTGTACAACTATATAAAATTATTGTAATTCCATCTGATTGTCTCAAAATTAATTCTGCAGAAGGACATTGTGTCCAAGCATAGAGCCAATGTCTTTAATAACTGTCTTAAGCTTTAAAAAGAACAAAGACTCTGGAAAGTGAAGATCTGGCCCCCACGGAGGCCTGATCTCACATCATCATCCTATCTGTCTGGGATCACATGAAGAAACAGAAGGATTTGCACAAGCCTCACACACAGAAGATCAGTGGATAGTTCTCCAAGATGTTTGGAACTACCTTCCTGTCTTTAAATTAATTCTGCAGGAGAAAATTGTGTCCAAGCATACAACCGATGTCTTTAAGAACTGTCTTAAGCTGAAATAAGAACAAAGATTCTGAAAAGTTATGATCCAGCCCCCAGAGAGCCCTGATCTCACATCTCCCTGTCTGTCTGGGATCACATGAGGAGACATAAGTATTTTCACAAGCCTCATACATAGAAGATTGGTAGATAGTTCTCCAAGATGTTTGGAACTACCTCCCTGTCTCTAAATTAATTCTGCAGAAGGACATTGTGTCCAAGCATACAATCGCTGTCTTTAAGAACAGTCTTAAGCTTTAAAAAGAACAAAGACTATGGAAAGTGATGATCCGGCCCCCACAGAGCCCTGATCTCACATCTTCCTCTCTGTCTGGGATCACATGAAGAAACAGAAGGTTTTGCACAAGCCTCATACATAGAAGATCAGTAAATAGTCCTCCAAGATGTTTGGAACTACTTCCCTGTCTCTAAATTAATTCTACAGAAGGACATTGTGTCCAAACATACAGCCAATGTCTTTAAGAACTGTCTTAAGCTTAAAGAAGAACAATGATTCTGGAAAGTGATGATCCGGCCCCCAGAAAGCCCTGATCTCACGTCTTCATCTCTGTCTGGGATCACATGAGGAGATGGAAGTATTTGCAGAAGCCTCGTGCACAAAAGATTGGTAGATAGTTTTCCAAGATGTTTGGAACAACCTGCTTTTCAGTGGAGTAACTTTAAGCTCTAGGGCCCCAATGCTAAAGCGACAACTGGGCCCCCATTATTTCAGGTCGTTAATAGCATTGGGCTTTTCATATGGGCAAAAATGACTTTTGTCCCCTCTAGGCTCCAGGGCTTGGGTGCAATTGCAACCCCTGCACCTATTGTAGTTGCTTCATTGCTCCTTGCAGAATTCTTTCAAAACCTCAGTGCAAGGCACAGTTTGATCTGCTCTGAGCAGGGCAGATCAAACTATTGTAGTGCGCCTGTGCAGGACCTCAATGCTGGCTAGTGTGGATGACGTAGGACGCATCATGCACCCAGGCTTCAGAAGAAGGAGGATGAAGATGGCTGAAAGAGGAGGCACCGGTATCGGGGAAACGGAGACACCCATCCGACCAGTCTGCACCGTACCACCCTTTAGGTGAGTATTATAAAGTCATTTTTATGTTCTTGTAAAGAGAGTAATCCAGCTCAACTGTGGCAAAATCTGGTATGCACGGATCAACACTCTGAGTTCGGCAGATAACTAAAGGAGGCTTTGAAATTACTTAAAGGGAACCTGTCACCAGATTTGGCGCCTATAAGCTGCAGCCACCACCAGTGGGCTCTTACTCGTATATACATCATTCTAACATGCTGCATATAAGAGCCCAGGCCGCTGTGTAGAACATACAAATCTTCAAACTGTATTCCATAAAATCATATGTTTTTCCAGTACATATCGCCATAATGAACAGAGTTAGGGAGCCCAGGGATCCCTAAATGCTCTATTTATGGCTGGTTGCATGTGAGCGAAGGCCCGAACAGGCCAATCATTGACTTTCCATAACGCTTGTTACTCGCATCAAGCTCGTCCGAGCATCTAAATAGCTTGAAGTGAGCAACGAGCATTTGAGTATTTTAGTGCTCACTCGTCACTAGTTAGCGCCTTTAGGGATGTACATCAATGACAAAATGTGCCATGATGGCATTAGAGACCTGGTCAAGCCATACGTCCCAGGCTAGAGTAACGAAGATGGAAGAAAGTGAACACAACCACAGAAGACAAAAAGAAGAGGCGCAAAAGATCAGATGATGGGACACTGGGGCAACAAGTCAGGTGAGCATGTAGGTGGGTATCTTTCTTAGTATTTTTTGTCAATGTTTGCAGCCTTCAACAATTTGGCAAAATAAAAGAGGAAAAAAAGAGGGTTAATGGCAGTAATCCCTGCCAGCAAGCAGTCATTATGATCTCAGGTGGTTCCGATTTGTACTACTCCCATAATATTTATATACCCTCTGCTACCAGCAGAAGGGTCGGTTATTCTCTTTGCCATTTGGATGCTGGTCCTGGAAGTTGAAAGAGCTGTTGTAACCCTTTGTTGAAGGTTGAAGTTGCTGTGGTGGCTGCCATCTTGGTGATGACTGCAGCAGTTTGTTGTTGTGTTCCTTCGTGTCTGTCTTCCCTACCTGATGTGTTTTTTCAGTGCAGTAGTGAGACTATCGTCCCTTACCTGCCCACTCACTAGCTCAGAGCTAACTGCAGGGTCTCTTAGGGCTTCAGGTTTCTGCTCGCCAACAGGTAAGTAACCTGTATAGGGACTGTATGAGAGAGCAGGGTACAAAGGCAAGTAAGTGATAAGGTGTCCATCTTCCCTCTCACTAGCGCTAGGGCCCACCATTGTTATAGTGTCCCTGGTGTACTCCTTGTTTGTCATGGTGTTACCCCTGTTAAGATGTATGCTTGACCTCACACCAGTCCATGTCGTGACAGTGACTAGATCTGTCTATAAATCTCCTCCAATAGCAAAATAATGCACAAGGGAAGGCTGTGTTTTGATTGAACTAGGCTAGTCACATGTTCCTCCTTCATCAGCCACTTTAAGAAAGGAGGATCAGTGCAATCTGTGAGGAAAGCAGCAGTAATACGAGCAGGAAGGGAAGTGATGAAACTTACATATTAGTAAGTGGCATCAAATCATGTCCTCAACACATCTTATCAATAGAGAAAAAGTGGACAACCCATTAAAGGAAATTTTAAAACCTGTAAGAACATTCCTAGAACATCTAAGAACAAAATTCTTTATATCACAATTGTTTCAGTTACTCATTAAATACCTCTTCAATGATCTCCCTCCCACACGAGGTTAATATTCATCATATATAAACCCTAAATGCAGAATTCCAGATTTGCAGCACGTTGCAGAGAATCCCATTGATTTTGGTTAAAAAAAAAATTACCCTAACGAATCGCTTTGCCACACCTCCTCTTGAAGGTCTAATCTTCTTGCATAAATCTATAACTTTCTTCTTCCCGGGAACAGTAAATTAGATCCTCGCGAAAGCGCATTGTTACGACCATTACGCGTCGCGGATATAGAGCTGAAGCCGCCACAATTAAAGCAAGAGATCGGATCTCACATAGATGCTTATAGAGAATTATTTTGTGCTGACATATAACTCTGCGATATAGAGACATATGAGGTCATAAATGCAGCCTGCTATATGTAAGGAAGTCAAGCAAGCAAATGTATTTGTATGATGGACTGTTTTCCAAGCATTTAATTGCATTGCCGCCGTGCACCAGGGGCAAGTGGATGAGAAATGATTTTGCAGAAAACAATTGGCTGTATGCAAATGTACAAAATTATATCAGACGTACAATTGATGTCATATCTTTAACATTGTCTGTGCTGCAAAAAGCAATACAGTTTATTGTTTAATTGTTTATTGGCTTAACTGAAATTCTGCTGAAGTTAATTGACTTTTTTTACACCCGAGCTTTGCAGACACAATTAACTGAGATCTCTTTCAGTTCCTTATATACGGAGTAAAGAAAAAATCCGCACACTGAAGATAAACTGCCGTCTGAATAGCAGGTTTTATTGTCTCAATATAAACTAGAGAATATCTTCTAGCACATTGTAAGGTTCTTCTTTATTTTCAAGACGGAACATCTTGTCTTCTGGACCTTAACCTCACAATAGTATTAGGTTCTGGGGTCACATTTTGATCTGGAGTAGTTGGAATGAAGGGTGTACATTATGGGTTTGGTTTATAGGTCGGATTCTTTACTAAATATTGTTTCACTTTTTAGCTTTTATATTTCAGAAGTTGATATTTATATTTAATTTATTATTTATTTCCCAGTATATATTTTATTTCTTCCCCATTCTTGTGTCCTCTTTTTTCTATTCGCACCTTCTTTTCCATCTCTTCCATCCCTCCTCTTCTTTCTTTTATCCTTTCCTCATCCTTTCTTCTTTTTTGCCTTTCATCATCTTCTTTTTCATGCCATGATCTCTCGCCATTCCTTCCTTTTCCCTTTTCTTTGAATTTCCATCCTTCATTTTCTTCCCTTTCCTTATCTTTTCCTTAAATCAGTCTTTTCCACTTATGCCTTTTTTTCTGCTACATTTCCTAACCTTCCTTTCTTCCATTTCTTCTCTTGTATATTTTATTTCCATCCATTGCTCTATATATTCATTCCCTCCTTTACTTTTCATTCCATTATTTTCTTTCTCATGCATTTGCTCTTTGCTTTATGCCTTTTTCTTCCCTTTAATACTCTCCTTTACCTTTCCGTTTCTTTGCTTTCTTTTATTTTGTATGAATTACTTTAATGCTCCTTTTATTGTTTCCTTTCCTTTTTCTTCTAACCTCCCCCCTTCTTTTTTTCCTATATTCCCTTATTTCTCATGCCCTTCTTTCCTTCTTTATTCTCTTGTTTCCTGTCACTCTTCTCCTTTGGCTCTATTTGCTTTCCATCTTTTCTTTCCATCCATTTCTCTATATATTCATTCCCTCCTTTACTTTTCATCTTATTGTTTTCTTTCTCATGCATTTCCTTTCTGCTTTATGTCCCTTTCTTCCCTTTAATACTTTCTTTTATCTTTCCCTTGCTTTCCATGTTTTATTTTGTATCAATTACTTTAATGCTCCCTTTATTTCTTCCCATTTCCTCCTCTTCTTTATTCTCCCCCCATTTTGTTTCTTTCCATTCATTTGTTTTGCTTTCCTTTGCTTATTCTAGTTTTCTCATACTTTCTTTTTCATCCCTCCCTCTATTTTTTCATCTGTTCCTTTTCCTTCTCTTTCCCCTTCTTTTTTCCTACTTTCCCTTTTTTTCTCATGCCCTTCTTTTCTTCCTTATTTTCTTGTTTCCTTTCACTATTCTCCTTTGGCTTCTATTTGCTTTCCATTTTCTTTCCCATCCATTTCTTTTATGCTGCCTTTTTCCTTTCGCATTCTCTCCTTTTGTTTCTATTCCCTTTTGTTCCTTCCTATCACTTGCTCTGTTTTTATCCATGCCACTATTTTCCATGTCTATAGGAAAACTATTCTCTGTCGTGACTGTAGTGGGACTCCAATGGGGTTAAGTCTTGTGGAAGGGGCTTGCTCGGTGGTGCCTCTTTCCGAGACTCACACCGCTTTATTATGGTGTGGACTCCACCAGAACGCCGCCAGTAATATTTCCGGCTCTGCTGTGTGCAACTGTTCCTGTGAGAGTTCTCTGTTCTAGACCTGCTACCTAGTACTGTTCCTCCTGCCTGACGACCTGATCTCCATTTCTCCTGTCTGACCTGACCTCGTCTCTCCTGCCCGACCTGACCTCCGTCCTCTCTACCAGACCTGACCTCTGTCCCTCCTGCCTGACCTGACCTCCGTTCTTCCTGTTCGACCTGACCTCTGTACCTCCCTGTCCTCCTGTGTCTAATCCTCGTCTTTCCCTCCCCAGTGCTTACTTGTTCTCCCGGCATCTGATCTTTGCTCTGTTATCTGACTTTGGCTTGACTACTTTTTTGTACAGACATGTCATCCCGGCATTGAGTTTGGCTGATCGATTTTTCATGTGCTTGTCAGCGACCTCTAGTGGGTCTCTGTATTACTGCACTCAGGAGATAATCTCTATCTGAGTCCCAACACCCCCAAGTGGTAGCTTGACATTCTCCTTGCTGAGACTAACACACCATTCCATCATGCCGGTGGTGAGGAGACTTTATGCCGCAATGCTCCTCTGGGAAATCTGCAGCCAGAGAAGCATTGCGGTTTAAAGTCTCCTCACCACTGGCATGCTGGAATGGTGTGTAAGTCTCCGCAAGGAGAATAGCTTCCCTTTAGACCTCGTCTTAACGTCTCATACAGCCAGATCTCATAGTTTGCACTGACGAGGGACAACCATGCCAAAACATGGTGTGTACAAATTAAGGTTCTTATCTGGCATAAATCCTATGTTACATGTCAAGGCTCGTTAAAGGGTCACGTTTGACTTTTAGGATTGCTACTTACAGTAGGTGACACTATAGATGCTCTACTTCCTCACTGAAGAGACAATTTGCACCATTTTCCATTTCATGCTTTCCTTTTTTTCATCTTTATCTTTTCCTTTTCAGTCCTTCCACTTCCTTTCCTTTACTTTTTGCTTTCTCTAACTTTCCCAATAATTATATCATTCTCAAACCTCCTTTATTTCATTGCTTACATTCTTCTCTACCTTCTTAACCCACCTTTCCATCTCTTTCTTCCTATTATTTCTCTTCCGTTCATCTGCTTTCTATCCTTTCCTCTTTCCGCTCAAATCTATGATATTGGGGTTAGGCAACAGAACAACCAGAATATTGAGTTTCCCACAATCGGATTGCTCTCTTTGATTTTATGATTTCATCGGTGGATGGTGCCAGCTTTCTTTCCTTCCTAGCCTTCCAATGATTCGAAACCAACAGTATCGCAACTTTCATCTGTTGGGTGCCTAATATAAAGTCTATTACAGACACCTCACCTACCATGTGTCACTTATAATGCTGGTGCATTCTTTTATGCATTAAAAGGGCATTTGGGCCACCAGGACCATGATGTGGCTCCCACCTCTACATACCATTATCACTCTCATGAGTACCATGGACTTTGCAGTAGCATGGCAGCAAGGAGAAGTCCATCACTGTACTTTATAAAAAGTATTAACCAAGGGATTTAAAAGTTGTGATTTAGGTTTAAAGTGATTGTTTCGCCAAAGATTTTGCTTAGGGAAGCACCAGTAAATTTTCCTACAGCGGCCATGATTGTAGTAGGAAATTGAACCCTAGTGGTCATCTATGTAATGCAAGGATGGCTTGAAGTCCATCACCACTGGAACCATCCATACTGCGTTCTGGTCGGGCTCATAAACTCTGGTTTCTTTATGATCTCCACATGCCCTAATAGCATATATGGAGTGGGTATGTCTTCATGAGACAACATCTTTAAGTACAGTGATGCCAATGATGATAGGTCTCCATCTTGCCCATCAGCAGCTATAGCATAGATCACTACTGCAATTCCTAAGTGGTAATGAGCAGAGATGAGCGGACTCATTTCGGCGAATTGAACCTGACTTTAAACTGTTTGGAACCCGACTTGACCTGAACCCCAATGGAAGTCACTGATTGTGCAATTTGAGTCTCTGTTCACACGCAGCCAGCCATAAAGAGAAAACTTCAGGGGGAAGGTAGACGGGGTTTTCCCCATTTTTTTGGGGGGGTGCACACTACATCTGATCATGCTATTGTTGCCCTCAGTGAGAGCCAATCAAACACTGCAAGCGGCTTGCACTGGGCCAATCACCGAGCGTACCTGAGCACAGCGATGCTCACATGAGTGGTCAGCATACATAAAGCACCAGAACTCCAAACTCAAACAATAATTTTTTTGTAAAGTCTATGTTTGGTACAAACACCGAACATCACTGTTCAGGTTTGCTCACTTCTAGTAATGAGTGTACCTGAACCGTAAAGTCCGGCATTTGTACCGGACACCTAGTGTCCGTGTCTTGAACTCAAACACGCACTTCTCAGGGAAAGGGATATCTGCGGGCTTATATCAGACTGGGAAGGGGCCAATATCCATGGCCCTTGCCACCCTGATACTATCAGCCCTCAGCTGTCAGCTTTACCTTGTCTAGTTAACAAAAAAATAGAGGACTGCACATCTTAAATAAATAATTGAAAAAAAAAATGACGTGGGGTTCCCCCTATTTTTTATAACTAGCCAGGGTAAAGCAGACAGCTGGGAGCTGTTATTATCAGGGTGGGAAGGGCTATGGTCATTTGGCTCCTTCCAGCCTAAAAAAAGCAGTCCGCAGCCATACCAGAACTGGTGAACCCTTAGATGTACCAATTCTGGCGCTTAGCCCGGCTCTTCGTGATTGCCCTGGTGCAATGGCTATTGGGTAATACTTTTGGCGTTGATGTCAGCTGTAAATTGACAGCTGGCTGAACCCAGTGAACTCGAACATTCACGGGGCCGCTCATCCCTATTCCAAAGCTCTAATATTACAGTTATGATCACATTTGCAGAGCAATGTAAACACAAGTGGGCACTCAGGACAACCAAGTTATTGAGGAATAATCTGCAATCAGTCACTTTCATGTTAATCTTGTTACAAGAGGACATATTTGTTTTAGATTTGAATCCTGTGATCTCCAGAATTATTCGTCACAAGAGGCACTTTAACAAATAAATACAATCTAAGTAGCCTCCGATTTTACTCCCTGATTGGCACTAATCTGCACAATCAACAAAGATGAGATTACTAAGTTTTTGCTAATTAATGATATATCGTCAGAAAAAATAAACCCTGTTTCCTAGATACCAAATAATTGGAAGACATGTTTGTTAAAAAGAAAAAAAAATTCTCCATTTTCAGATGATCTTGTAGTTGGCCTCCATTCAGCCTTTATAATATCTGCTCACAAGGAGAATTTTTCATAGACTGCTGTGAGCTATGCATTAATGAAATACAGGAGAAAAATTGATATGTACTTTTTTTGGCAAATTGCTCTACAACCCAGTGTGATACAAGATTAAAATATTCCATAGATTACACATTAGTACAGGGATTGCCTAAAGTGTTCCGGATTCTCAACTATTAGCCAGAGCAGATCGTGGCTTACTTTGGAGGACTTTGCATGTAAGTTCTTTAGGTCGGGTTGAGACGAGCATCTGAAAAATTGTCTGATTTTCATCTAGAAAAAATTTTCCATAGAATGCACTAAACAGGATATCATCCGACCTAAGACCAGTTCTTCCTATAGGTTAGCGGTTGTAGGGAACAGAGTGTCTTAAAGAGGTTATCCACTACTTGGACAAGCCCTACTCATTCCTCTAAGCCTATACTCCCCTCCGGTATGGCCACAGTTCCGGCGATGTCTGAAGTTGCATTTACGAAGTCAACGTGACATCGTTATGAAACGTGAGCCCCGCGACCAATCAACACCGGCTTACTTCTCATCCTTGGACGTTTGAGCAGGAAGTCTCACATCCTGCTCAAATGTCCGAAGGCAGGGAGACAGACACTAGTTTCTGATTGGTCGCGGGGCTCGCGTGTCATAACAATGTCACATGGGCCCCGTGAACGCGGTTTCAGACATTGCTGGAGGTGAGTATAGGCTTATTTATTTTTACGGTGGTGAACAAGAGGAATGAGAAAGGGTGGTCCAAATAGTAGACAACCCTTTTAACGTTGCAGGATCAGACAACATAAATGGTTTGTTTTGTAGTCTGTAACTATGTAGACACATCAATCTGCATTGGTTCTGCATGCACAAAATGATAAGATATTTTGAATCAAAATTATTTGCAAAGTTGCTACATTTCTGCATTACCAGGATGCAGTGCTGGTTTAGGAAAATAAAAATAACTGTAATGCGCAGGCACGAGGAAAGGTTAAGGACTGCCTGCGCATGCGCACTAGAATATTTTGATCTGCTCTCAGCATGGCAGATCAAAGTGCACATGCGCAGGACCTCAATGCTGGCTAGTGTGGTTGACGTAGAGCACGTCATCCATACTGGGCTGGGTAGAAAGAGGACAGCGATCGTCGCGGAGAGGAGGCGTCGGTCCGGAAAGCAGCGATGCCCATCAGACCGGACCTCCCCTAGGTGAGCATAATAAAACTGATTTTTCCATGTACACATTGGCCTATGCTCTTGTATACAGTATGTTAGAATGCTTTATACAAGAGCCCACTGGTGGTGGCCGCAACTTATAGTCACCAAATCTGGTGACAGGTTCCCTTTAACCCAAAAGCCATTTTTACTATATTTCAGCAACAGAAAGAGCATTTCTTCATGTTTTTTAGAACAATATCCAATTCCTTCCTTGTGCTCATGTTTTTATCAGTATTCATGGTGCGTACTGACTTGTAGCTCCGCAACGTACCTTAACCCAATTCCTTACAGATTGTCATAATTATGACTTTTTACAAAATAGCAAAGTTGTGCATTCTAATAGAACAGAACGGACGGCAAATACCAAGAGATGTAAAATGTAAAAAGTACAGAGGATCCAGCGCGGCATGCGGAGTGCTAATCTGCAGAATACATTACCGCCTATTTCCTGTCTATCTCTATTATAAGTCCTATTTGGATCTTAAATTACAACACAGAATACTTTTATGGAGCGCATTAACTGTTTCCAATAACATGTCATAGTTTTATGCCGGCGCTCGCCAATGGCGCCGAGGTTCTTCGGTTGATTCCGTATGTAAAAAATATGCAGGTATAAAATATTATATCTGCGAGTAATATAAAGTACCTGTCAAAATATTGTAAAACGCAAAATTGCTCCCCATGAGATGGACTTGCTATAATAGCATGACAGGGAACTACATTTCCATTATAATTATAGGAAACGAGTGATGTTACGTTTTTATAATTTAAAGCGGTATCCTCTGATGTGACATCTTCTCCGAGCTGAATTATGCATTCGTCGGCTTTTAAACAGTTCTCCTGGCACAAGTCAGCGAAGATGAAGTTGTCTTTCTAAAATAATTGCTCTGCAAAGCATCCATTATACCTGGAAAATGTAGAACTTGACTTCTACAAATTATACACTAGCCTTTAATGGTTATTTTGACAGCTATTAGCTTTTCCATGTTTGGCAAAAAAAAAATCTAAAAGAAAAAAAAATTGTCGTAAAGTAATAGTATTGATGTGATATGTACTGAATCGTAATGTAAATCTTTGTTAAGGCTATTAATGTTAATTGAGAATGTAATTAGGACTTCTAGGTACAAATTCTTCAATCTTAAGGTGGTGTTACACGCAGCGATATCGTTAGCGAGCGCACCCGCCCCCGTCGTTTGTGCGTCACGGGAAAATCGCTGCCCGTGGCGCACAATATTGTTAGGAGCTGTCACAAAGACTTACCTGCCTATCGACGTCGCTGTTGCCGGCGAACCGCCTCCTTTCTAAGGGGGCGGTTCATGCGGCGTCACAACGGTGTCACTAAGCGGCTGCCCAATAGAAGCGAAGGGGCGGAGATGAGCGGGACGTAACATCCCGCCCACCTCCTTTCTTCCACAATGCCGGCGGCCGCAGGTAAGCTGCAGTTCGTCGTTCCCGAGGTGTCACACGGAGCGATGTGTGCTGCCTCGGGAACGACGAACAACCTGCGTGCTCAACAATCAACGATATCGCTGGTGAAAGCACCCGCCCACGTCGTTTGTGCATCACGGGTAAATCGTTGCCCGTGGCGCACAATATCGTTAGGAGCCATCACAAGGACATACCTGCCTAGCGACGTCGCTGTTGCCGGCGAACTGCCTCCTTTCTAAGGGGGCGGTTCGTGCGGCGTCACAGCGGCGTCACTAAGCGGCTGCCCAATAGAAGTGGAGGGGCGGAGATGAGCAGGACGTAACATCCCGCCCACCTCCTTTCTTCCACATTGCCGGCGGCCGCAGGTAAGCTGCAGTTCGTCGTTCCCGAGGTGTCACACGTAACGATGTGTGCTGCCTCGGGAACGACGAACAATCTGCGTGCTCAACAATCAACGATTTTTTCAAAAGGAACGACATGTCCATGATGGACGATTTGGTGAGTATTTTCCATCGTTAACAGTTGTTCGTGCGTGTCACACGCAACGACGTCGCTAATGATGCCGGATGTGCGTCACGTTATCCGTGACCCCAGCGATATATCGTTAGATACGTCGCTGCGTGTGACGGGGCCTTTATTCTTGGTTAGTGGTCCCTCTCTTTTTTTAGGCAGTGCCTCTCCATGTTTTTGGAAAGAATGGAAACATAAGCCATAATTGCCGATTATAATGTCCATGACTACCATCCCTAGATCACGGTACTAGAGGTGGAATAACAAGATATTTATATCATGAAGATTTTGGAGTAATAACCATTAGAATTGGTCATGTTGGAATCCGGCAAACCACTTCCTACATTCCGGCATCAACAGTGCCTATTCTATTTTGTTGGCCCAATTCGATGTTATCCCATACCCTGACACAAGTAAGTAGGACGTTCACAGGGCTCTGATTCAACGGCTATGAACTAATGACCAATGGACCATCGTCTTGCGAATCATTTTGCTCAACCTCAATACCAATGATTCATTATGTTATGATATTGGTGGGGTATTTTTGCATCTCATTTCTCAAAAAATAATGTGGACTAAGGTTGTCCATGTCAAAGTTACATCTTATCCCTAACAGAGAAGGAGAAGGTAATTTGGGAGCACTGTGTTTTGTGTGGGTCTCTCGGGGTCTACAATGGTGGAACGTCCTCAGTAGTTGCCCCATTTGCCCTTATAATAAATAAGCAATGGGAATAATACATAACTTGCATTTTTCTCAACTAGTCCAACTCGTTATCATTGCACCTTCCCAAGTATGTGCAGTACGCCGATGAACCAGGGACGAATACACTGGCTTCATTGTGCATTTCCAGTCTAGCAGGCAGTTCTAAGATGCCAAAGCCATATATTGAATAGAGAATGTCAATCGTGACCCTTGGGCGTGAATACAGCGTGTCATGCTGATGGGTGTGAACACACTATGCCACGGGTCCAGGCTTACTTTGGAGGGGTGTGACTAGATGACTACCTCATCTTCACCAGAGCCTCTGATGGTGAGGTTAAGCTTGTGCTGAAAGGTAGCCACCAGGTACCACTCTAGGGCAGTCCCTGATTCTGAAACAGCTCACAATTGGGGTCAACCAAGCAGGCTTGGGTTTAGGTACAGGCAGCATGGCTGTTAGAGACTGGTAACAAGGTACAGACTGGATGGCCAGAACAGACTGGATGGCTGGTACAGACTGGACGGCTGGTACAGACTAGATGGCTAGAACATATTGGATTCCTGGTACAGACTGGACAACTGGTACAAACTGGATGCCTGGTACAGACTGGATGGCAAGAACAGACTGGATGGTTGATACAGACTGGATGGCTAGCACAGACTGCATGGTTGGTACGGACAGGACTGCTAGAACAGACTGGATGGCTAGAACATACTGGCAGGCATGTACAGACTGGATGGCTGGTACAGACTGGATGGCTAGAACATACTGGATAGATAGAACAGTCTGGATGGCTGGTAAACACTGGACAGCTGGTACAGACTGGATGGTGTTATGTCCCCACTGGAGTCCGTTCCAGCGACTTCTACTTCGATCACCAGGCGACGCCGCGTTCCTGCCGTGGATAGTACTGGTGATGGGAGAGCAGTCGATGCCAGCGGTGCTGGTGGGCGCAGGCTCCGCTCATCCACTGAGCTGGGTTTCCTTGGGATCTGCAGTACCACTGGCTGACTGTAGGTGGCGTGTGTCTTCTAGCTGAAGTTACCATCATTCAGCTACAACCAATGGGAAGACACCACACCCTTCTTATTTCCTCTCCTGTCTGCTGACCACTGCCAGAGATAGTTCTGTATCCTGGTTCCTGTCCCGCCCTGTTCTGTTTAGTGATTCTGGTGTTCTGACTTCTGCTTGTTTCCTGACTACCCTCCTGCCTGCTGTTTATGTACCTCGCTGCCCGATCCCGATTTGACCTCTGCTTTGTTTTAAGATTATGTCCTTGCCTGCCAATTCTGTCCCTGTTTTGCATTTCCCAGTTCGACCCTGCCTGACAACTACTCTCATTGGACTGCAGCCTTCCACAGGTAGTGATCACCGGGGCCCTGTGTAATTCCAAATCCCTGTATAGGGGTTAAAGGGTTTCAGGGTTCTAGGTGTCCTGCTTGGTGAGTGGCTTCCCTCTAACCTGTCCATTACAGCCCGTCTGGCCAGAACAGACTGGATGGCCAGTACAAACTGGATGCCTAGTACAGACTGGACGGCTTATACAGACTGGATGGCTGGTACAGACTGGACGGCAGGTGCTGTCACGATGGCTAGAACAGACTGGATGGCTGGTACTGACAGGACTCAGGAACTAGGGTGCAAAAATACTAGACTGGTACAGACACAGATATCCTGTTAAATATATTCAAGCCAGGTACAAGTTTAGGGGACCTGACAGCTAGCAAACGTGCAAACTACTGACAGGACATGTAGCTCAGGCACCACCCGCAGTCTAAGCAGCAGTTTTGGGTTAGTGTGCACTAGCTCTTTAAGAGGTGGAAGAGGCACTCACGCGCCCTATGCGCACTCTGAGGAAACCTGTGCGGTGTGCACAGGCCCTTGGAGCAGGAGACAGTGAAGGGAACAGAAATCACCACTGAGCAGCCAGGATAAGTGAGTTCACCTTCGTCCCTGCCGGGTGGAAGAGGCTGGACAGTGTGGGGACACCGGCAGAGGTGTTACATGGGATCTAAGGCAGGACTAGTCTGACTGAAGCAACACCTTGGTGGACCAGACTAGTCCTGACTCATTTGCATATATTGAACTGTGCCTAAATGTTGTTTTTTTAACTATATGGAAACATTTGTGTGGGGCATCAAGCAATGTGTTGGAATGCAGATATGAGCCAGTTCAGCATTATAGTGGAGGTTTCGGGATCTCAATGGTTTGCATTAAGCCTCATGCACCTAGCTGTACTATGATTTTTAGGTTTGATGTACTATGCCTCTATCTCCCTCTAATTTTATATGGATGGACAAGAGATATGGCCACCTAGATTAGATTTTTTCATGGATTCTACCAAACTCTATTGCATACGGATCCTTGAAGCCCAAATGGTCATTATCAAGCAAAAAGAGAAGGAATGGCCTCACACCACCACACTGCGCCCGGCATTAATGCCGGAAAGGAGCAGGTCAGATCAGGTTGTTTTCCCATATAGCACTGGTCATGGGTGCACGTTGATGTAGAAATCAAATTCTCATAAAGCCATCAGGAAAAGCAGGGAATCAACGACACATACCATCCGATTCCAGAAGACAAATTCTTTTATTGGTTCCAAAAGTGCATATAAAAGGCAAGAGGAGAGCTGGGTGCAGGTCCCCTCAGGACGACGTCCGTTTCGTGCTATACAGCACTTCTACGGGTCCTCTTGCCTTTTATATGCACTTTTGGAACCAATAAAAGAATTTGTCTTCTGGAACTGGATAGTATGTGCCGTTCATTCCCTACTTTTCCTGATGGCCAAATGGTCATTGTATTCAGCTTTATTCTACTATGTCTTTTTTTCCCGTAATATAGAAAACAAACTCCGCTTTCCTCTCCATCATTATTCGTCCATTTTACTCCAGCTTCTTCCTCTTAATATGCAGGAAAAGTTGCCATTTTTTTTAGTTGTAAAGTTGTAAGATGACAGCCGAAGTCTAAGGTGCCTGGAGTAAAACAACAGATGTATCAGCAAAAAAAATATTTGCTTGAAAAATGTTCTGATAATGGGAAATGGAGCCACTATGGACATCTAGGCACTGAGGCTATTTGCAGGTCAGCAGGTTGTACTAATTGCCAAAAGAGTCTCCCTCAAAGGGTCCTATTAATGCATATTTAAACAGTCCGGTCACATTCTTTTAAAATATGTCTTTTCCCGCACACCTTGCCTGTTTATGCAGATCGCATCCTAAATGGTTTGTAATATCCAGCCTTGTCCTACATCTTGCGTGTCCAGAAGGCACGAGGCAAGACGGGGGCTTAAATGGCGAGAAACAATCATCAGATAAGGCAGATTCTCACTGAGCTGAAAACCATGTCTTTGTGATCCCTGAGTATTTTCTTCCCGTATCTCTGGCTGTTTCCTTTCAAAGAAAATAACATGACTCAAAGGCAAACGCGCCGGACTCAAGGTTACCGGCAGTCGTGGATGTGCGGTGGAAATGTAGGAAATTTCTTCATACTCCTAATCAAAGGAGATAAAATTCGATGCTGAAAACTGATAGCACGATACGGAAGGAGAATAAACTGGTAAAATGTAAATGTTTTGTTTTCAATATGGTTTCCTTGGCCATTAGAAGGGTATCACAGATTTCCATAATACATGTAGAAAAAAAAATATCAGGGAGTTGTCCTAGTGATTGACAATTCAGATTACAAAACTGAGGGGTTCTCCAATGCAGCAAGCTGAGGTATCTGCCAGCATCAGATTTCACAGGGTGAGACGGGATCACAAGGGACAGGGGAGCCTAAACTGACCTTCAGGCTAGGGGAACCCTGGATGACCCTGATCCCAAAGGTACATCTGAAGCTGACGATTTCGGGCCGCCTTCCTTGCCCTAGCTCCTGAATAACTCAAGTCTAATGGGCTCCCTCCCTCTACCCAGGAAAGGGTCGGGACTAGAGTGGATAATCCCCCACAAAATTGGGTGCTCCCCAATGCTTCAAGCTGAGGTATCTGCCAGCATCAGATTTCACAGGATGAGACGGGATCACAAGGGACAGGGGAGCCTAAACTGACCTCCAGGCTAGGGGAACCCTGGATGACCCTGATCCCAAAGGTACGTCTGAAGGTGACGATTTCGGGCCGCCTTCCTTGCCCTAGCTCCTGAATAACTCAAGTCTAATGGGCTCCCTCCCTCTACCCAGGAAAGGGTCGGGACTAGAGTGGATAATCCCCCACAATTAACAAATGGAGGAAAATCAAAACTCAAACTCACAGCAATCACTAACAGAGGTGTAGACAACACATGATCGGGAGGAAACGAAAGAAGGGAGGAAATAATAAGACACTGTCATGGTTCGCCTCCCCGTCCACATGGCTAGGGGGCGAAGCCTTCTCCTGGGCCTCACTTCCGGAGCCTGGATGCCTTAAAATCTGACATTTCCAGTGAACCAGCGCCGGCTATAAGCTTAGCGCTGCTTTGCCTGTAATTGCTGGTCCTGTGAGTGATATCCTGATCCATCTGTTCCTGTGCCCCCATGCCCTTTTCTGTGTTCCGTCCCCTGGTCGACCCTCTAGTCCTCTGTTCCCTCTCCTACCTCCCCACTCGTTTGCTTCCTCTGGTACTGACCTTGGCATGACCTTGACTCTGCTTCTGCTCTTTTCTCCAGTCCTCCTTCTGCCCGTACTGTGCTTGACCCGGCTCGCCTGACTATTCTTCGCACGTCCCGCAGCTCTGCTCCCCAGCTGTGCTGTGAGGCAGTGTACGAGAACACTGTGTATTTACTTCCTGGTTCTCGTTGATCCATTTAGTGTCTTCTGGCAGAGTTCCGGCTCCCCCTGGTGGCAGCTTGACAGACACCAAGAGTATTTACTCTACACACCAAAACAGCACACAGAAGTTCACCAGCAACAGGATAACAAAGCACAAGGACCGGGATTGTATAAAGCTATCATTGGCATGGGAGAAAAGACTCTATCATCTTAAAAAGGTAGGAGGCAACTGTGATAGGTCTCTTGCAACATGTGACTCAAGCAGCAATCCACAGGCTAGTAGAAATTGACTTCTGCAAGCCTGATTACTACAAGAACATAGCTCCTCGATGCCCAAGCCTGTCAGTGCAACTCAAAAGCAGCATCGTAATAATCAGCAGCAGGATAAGAATGCATAAGGAACGGGATCACATAAAGCTATCATCGGCATGGGAGTAGAGGCTCCACCATCTTAAAAAGGGAGGGGGCGACTGTAATAGGTCTCTTGCACCATGTGACTCAAGCAGCAATCCACAGGCTAGTAGAAATTAACTCTTGCTAGCCCGATTACTAACGAGAGCACAGCTGATCGACGCCCAAGCTTGTCTATGCAACTCAAAAGCAGTATTGTGTGGAGTGTCTGACTCTGCTGTGTGAACAGCTTCAGATGTAGTCCTGAATTACTCGGCAAGATTTAAGCCAGGCACCGTGTGACATCAGAGGGGTGCAGCGACACTGAGGGTGGCCGGATCCAGTCATCCATCCAGCTTTAGAGGAGCACTTGCAAGCTCTATAGCAAAGAGCTTTTAGCGCTCTGCTTCTTGCCTAGGAGACTGGCCACTGCTGATAGACTGCAAAGTTGGTCATTAACCTAGGAAATGGTCCATAAGCTACAGAATTTAAAATATATTTATTCTTGAGTATGGAGAGGATTTTTAATAACAGGTAAATTGCAAAGTTGCCTGCTTTTACAAGCATTTAGCAATTTTGCCTATGTATGAGGACATAACCCCTTTAATAGATGGAATGTATACATTTTTTTATTAATGGTGCGTGTATAAAAATTTGTATTTTTTTCCATAAACTTCAGCTTATACTCCTTCTGTCAGATCACATCATTCTTCTTTTTCTCTATGGGATCGTTTTATATGACAGTCTACAGAAGCCTCACGCTAACTACAAAGCCCTGAGATTGAGTCAAATGATAAATTTGCAAAAAGAAAAGAAGATTTGAATAAACAGATCTTATTTGGTGTCAGATGTGTAAAATTATGGCTGTTTGCTGAGGATTGAGTTACAATCGAGTATCTGAATAATAATCCCCATGGTTTCGGCATATGTTCCTTAATTGTCTGAGGAGAACATTCCATGAGTACCCTGCTGTCATGTCCCATGGGCATTTGATTATCTATTTCAGTGGGGACTTGCTGATTTGGTGATTGGCTTCCGCTTCGAGCCGTAAATCAAACTAGTTTTGCTCTTCTCTTACATACTAAGCTCAAGTCTTAATATATTTAAAAAGAAAGGAAAGTTCAGTAGTGGGAAAAAAAATACAAAAAACCCCCATAAAAGCAACTTTTAACATGATGGTTTCCTCTACCTTGACATGTTGTGTCCCATAGTGCATTAAATATCTATATAGTTATCCTTTGGACCATTTATTATGTTTTCCTACAACAGAGCTGTTAACACTAGAAGTCCCAGGAATTTCGAGCTCCATAGGGTTCCAATGGTAGAAATGTTAAATGACCCCTCTCTGGGACTTCTAGTGTGAAAGCCCTTAGTCTCTAACTTTTGGCTTTCCAGTTATTGGAAGACTACAACTTTATGTATTCTGGTAGATGCAGATTTGGATTATCTGGAGGCCACATAGAGAAACGTTTTGGGGAAAAAGTATAAAAGAGGGCTCGTTCTACATGTGGAGTGTTTGACCATGATCCACTCGCGTACAGTACAATGACTTACAAGGACTCAATAAAGTTGAACAGAAACAGACATTTTCACTATATAAGACCAATTGCAGTCTGTCAGCATAGGCACACTATTAGCAGTTTTACACAGTATTGAAGCACAGAGCTTAATGGTCACTCATCAGAGTTGAGTCACTGAACTTGATGGTTACACATCAGAGGTGAGGCATTGAGCTTGATGGTCACTCATCAGAGTTGAGTCACTGAGCTTGATGGTTACACATCAGAGGTGAGGCATTGAGCTTGATGGTTACACATCAGAGGTGAGGCATTGAGCTTGATGGTTACACATCAGAGGTGAGGTACTGAGCTTCATGGTTACACATCAGAGGTGAGGTACTGAGCTTCATGGTTACACATCAGAGGTAAGGCATTGAGTGTGATGGTTACACATCAGAGGTAAGCCATTGAGCTTGATGGTTACAGTTACATATCAAAGGTAAGGCACTGAGCTTGATGGTTACACATCAGAGATGAGGTACTGAGCTTGATGGTTACACATCAGAGGTGAGGCATTGAGGTTGATGGTTACACATCAGAGATGAGGTACTGAGCTTGATGGTTACACATGAGGTGAGGCATTGAGCTTGATGGTTACACATCAGAGGTGAGGCATTGAGCTTGATGGTTATGGTTACACATCAAAGGTAAGGCACTGAGCTTTATGATTCACATCAGAGGTGAGGCACTAAACTTAATGGTTACACATAAGAGGTGAGGTACTGAGCTTGATGGTTAGACATTACAGGTGAGGTACTGAGCTTGATGGTTACACATCCGAGGTAAGGCATTGAACTTGATGGTTACACATCAGAGGTAAGGTACTGAGCTTGATGGTTACACATCAGAGGTGAGGTACTGAGCTTAATGATTACACATTTGAGGTGGGGTACTGAGCTTGATGGTTACACATCAGAGATGAGGTACTGAGCTTGATGGTTACACATTCGTGGTAAGGCATTGAGCTTGATGGTTACACATCAGAGATGAGGTACTGAGCTTGATGGTTACACATCAGAGGTGAGGCATTGAGCTACATGGTTATGGTTACACATCAAAGGTAAGACACTGAGCTTTATGGTTCACATCAGAGGTGAGGCACTGAACTTAATGGTTACACATAAGAGGTTAGGTACTGAGCTTGATGGTTACACATTACAGGGGAGGTACTGAGCTTGATAGTTACACATCAGAGGTGAGGTACTGAGCTTGAAGTACATACATTAAAAACACCAAAACGAGGAATAAAAACCTCCAAAAGTTAAACAAAAAAAAACAACTCACAGACTAATGGCAGAAGATGTAAACTGCCCAGGCCAAAAAGACTAATGCACTGCCAGGATGCAGCAAGTACTCCATTAAATGGAGACATCACAGGTGCAAAGGGAGATGGTAGTAAAATTGCACACTTGTGGCTTGCATAGGTCACTGTTCACACATGCAGGCACACGGTATCTGGTATGCAGCCTATTGGTCACGCCCATCACAATCGATGCAAGCGGGCTACGCCAGTACTAAATATGTGTACCATGCAGGGACAGTGAGTATAATATGCAAGGCCTAACATTAAGAGGCCTGGCTGCATCCTGTATAAAATATTCTGTGCAAAAGAATATATAAATATATGAGGTATTGGTAGGTAATATGGCCATAGTACGGTAAGCCCACAATCCACGTCACGGATCTTCATGTTTGTGGGTCCCTACACTAATATATCATATGTACATACATAAAAAACACCAAAAAGAGGAATAAAAACCTCCAAAAGTTAAACAAAAACTCACAAACTAATGGCAGAAGATGTAAACTGCCCAAGGCCAAAAACACTAATGCACTGCCAGGATGCAGCAAGACCTCCATTACATGGAGACATCACAGGTGCAAAGGGAGATGGTAGTAAAATTGCACACGGTAAGCCCACAATCCGCGTCACGGATCCTCATGTTTGTGGGTCCCTACACTGTGATGGGCGTGACCAATAGGCTGCATACCAGATACAGTGTGCCTGCATGTGTGAACAGTGACCTATGCAAGCCACAAGTGTGCAATTTTACTACCATCTCCCTTTGCACCTGTGATGTCTCCATGTAATGGAGGTCTTGCTGCATCCTGGCAGTGCATTAGTCTTTTTGGCCTTGGGCAGTTTACATCTTCTGCCATTAGTCTGTGAGTTTTTGTTAAACTTTTGGAGGTTTTTATTCCTCTTTTTGGTGTTTTTTATGTATGTACATATGATATATTAGTGTAGGGACCCACAAACATGAGGATCCGTGACGTGGATTGTGGGCTTACCGTACTATGGCCATATTACCTACCAATACCTCATATATTTATTTATTCTTTTGCACAGAATATTTTATACAGGATGCAGCCAGGCCTCTTAATGTTAGGCCTTGCATATTATACTCACTGTCCCTGCATAGTACACATATTTAGTACTGGCGTAGCCCGCTTGCATCGATTGTGATGGGCGTGACCAATAGGCTGCATACCAGATACCGTGTGCCTGCATGTGTGAACAGTGACCTATGCAAGCCACAAGTGTGCAATTTTACTACCATCTCCCTTTGCACCTGTGATGTCTCCATTTAATGGAGGTCTTGCTGCATCCTGGCAGTGCATTAGTCTTTTTGGCCTGGGCAGTTTACATCTTCTGCCATTAGTCTGTGAGTTTTTGTTGAGCTTGATGGTTACACATCAGAGGTGAGGTTTTGAGCTTGATGGTTACACATCAGAGGTGAGGTTTTGAGCTTGATGGTTACACATCAAAGGTGAGGTTTTGAGCTTGATGGTTACACATCAGAGGTGAGGCATTAAGCTTGATGGTTACACATCTGAGGTAGGGAACTGAGCTTTATGGTTCACATCAGAGTTGAGGCACTGAGCTTAATGGTTACACATAAGTGGTGAGGTACTGAGCTTGATGGTTACACATCAGAGGTATGGTACTGAGCTTGATGGTTACACATCAGAGGTGAGGTACTGAGCTTGATGGTTACACATCAGAGGTATGGTACTGAGCTTGATGGTTACACATCAGAGGTGAGGTACTGAGCTTGATGGTTACACATCAGAGGTGAGGTACTGAGCTTGATGGTTACACATCAGAGGTATGGTACTGAGCTTGATGGTTACACATCAGAGGTGAGGTACTGAGCTTGATGGTTACACATCAGAGGTGAGGTACTGAGCTTGATGGTTACACATCAGAGGTATGGTACTGAGCTTGATGGTTACACATCAGAGGTATGGTACTGAACTTAATGGTTACACATAAGAGGTGAGGTACTGAGCTTGATGGTTACACATCAGAGGTATGGTACTGAGCTTGATGGTTACACATCAGAGGTGAGGTACTGAGCTTGATGGTTACACATCAGAGGTATGGTACTGAGCTTGATGGTTACACATCAGACGTGAGGTACTGAGCTTGATGGTTACACATCAGAGGTGAGGTACTGAGCTTGATGGTTACACATCAGAGGTATGGTACTGAGCTTGATGGTTACACATCAGAGGTATGGTACTGAACTTAATGGTTACACATAAGAGGTGAGGTACTGAGCTTGATGGTTACACATCAGAGGTATGGTACTGAGCTTGATGGTTACACATCAGAGGTGAGGTTTTGAGCTTGATGGTTACACATCTGAGGTAGGGAACTGAGCTTTATGGTTCACATCAGAGGTGAGGCACTGAACTTAATGGTTACACATAAGAGGTTAGGTACTGAGCTTGATGGTTACACATCAGAGGTGAGGTACTGAGCTTGATGGTTACACATCAGAGGTGAGGTTTTGAGCTTGATGGTTACACATAAGAGGTTAGGTACTGAGCTTGATGGTTACACATTACAGGTGAGGTACTGAGCTTGATGGTTACACATTAGAGGTGAGGTTTTGAGCTTGATGGTTACACATCAGAGGTGAGGTTTTGAGCTTGATGGTTACACATCTGAGGTGAGGCGCTGAGGATTGCACAGTTAAGGCACAAAATGTGATGGTTACACATTAGAGGTGAGGCACTGAGCATGTTGGTTAAACATTAGAGGTGCTGTACTGAGCTTGATGATTACATACCAGAGGTGAGGTACTAAGTCTGATGGCTACACATCAGAGTTCAGGCAGTCAGTTTGATGGTTACACATGACAGTTAAGTGCCCCCTCTGGACAAATTAAAGGAAATGTGTCAGCAGCTCTATGCTATGTAATCTAAGGACAGCATGATAAAGGGAGTAAAAAATAACAAAAATCAAATATGCTTCTCTTATCAGGCTGTGTTCCATTGATTACTTAAACTAAAGGCTATATCACCTTGTGTATATAAATGCTGGACTACAATGTCCCATGTATGACAGCCTGGCATGCCTCTCCTGTCATTGATACCTCACTGTCAATACACAATTTCTGTAGAGAGCCTGGTGTGGCCAGAGGCAGCTCTGTCAGCTCTGCTGCTTTGCTGCATCGAAAAGCTTTGATTGTGTCAGATGCGCTGCAGCCAGTAATCTAAGTGATACACCATTGGATTCAGATTCTCTTTGTCTGCATAATGTTGCTCTTAGATGAGGTAGCAAAAACCTTCAGACAAATTCCCTTTAACTAATTTTCTTAAAATCAATGTGCTCTTCATGTTTACGTGGGCATCTAGGGTCTTCCAGAACAAGAGGCACACTTTTTGTAGTTTCTCTGCTCTATAACTTAAATGGAACCTGTCAGGTGTAAAAATACTATGGAGTTAATCTGCAGGTTAGTAGTATTTGTAACTTGCCCAGCGCCTGCACATTGAATGACGTTGTTGGGAGGAAAAAAACTTTACTCCTCCCAGAGATGTTCAGGTTTAGTCACCGCTGTCTCTGTGGAGGAAGGCAGCTTTAAATGTCTCCGCAGTGACTGACATCTGTTCTGAACTCCCATCGGCGCCAGCCTCTTGACTGAAACCCAAACGCTGTAGGAAAGATTAAAGTTCCTTCCAAGAGAGCTGCTGCCAGACACCTCCATACAGAGCACGTCTGTGTTCTCTAGATGAGTACTACTGCTAGATTCCTCCATACTGAGCACTCCCGTATTCTCTACAAGTACAAGAGAACTGCTCCCAGACTCATCCATACTGACCTCTCCTGTGTTCTCTAGAAGAGAGCTACCAGACTCCTCCAAAACTGAGCACTCCTGTGTTCTCTAGAAGAGAGCTGCAGCCAGAATCATCCATACTGAGCACTCCTGTGTTCTCTACGAGAGAGCTGCTACCAGACTCCTCTGTACCAAGAACACTCTACGAGAGAGCTGCTGCCACACTCCTCCATACCAAGAACACTCTACGAGAGAGCTGCTAATAGACTCCTGCATACCGAGCCCAACTGTGTTCTCTATGAGAGAGCTGCTGCCAGACTCTTCCATACCAAGAACACTCTACGAGAGAGCTGCTGCCAGACTCCTCCATACCAAGAACCCTATACGAGAGAGCTGCTGCCAGACTCCTCCATACCAAGAACACTCTACAAGAGAGCTGCTGCCAGACTCCTCCACTCTGAGCACTCCTGTGTTCTCTAGAAGAGAGCTGCTGCCAGACTCCTCCATACCAAGAACACTCTACGAGAGAGCTGCTAATAGACTCCTGCATACCGAGCCCAACTGTGTTCTCTATAAGAGAGCTGCTGCCAGACTCCTCCATACCAAGAACACTCTACGAGAGAGCTGCTGCCAGACTCCTCCATACCAAGAACACTCTACGAGAGAGCTGCTGCCAGACTCCTCCATACCAAGAACACTCTACGAGAGAGCTGCTGCCAGACTCCTCCATACCAAGAACACTCTACAAGAGAGCTGCTGCCAGACTCCTCCACTCTGAGCACTCCTGTGTTCTCTAGAAGAGAGCTGCTGCCACACTCCTCCATACCAAGAACACTCTACGAGAGAGCTGCTGCCAGACTCCTCCATACCAAGAACACTCTACGAGAGAGCTGCTGCCAGATTCCTCCATACCAAGAACACTCTACGAGAGAGCTGCTGCCAGACTCCTCCATATCAAGAACACTCTACGAGAGAGCTGCTGCCATACTCCTCCATACCAAGAACACTCTACGAGAGAGCTGCTAATAGACTCCTGCATACCGAGCCCAACTGTGTTCTCTATGAGAGAGCTGCTGCCAGACTCCTCCATACCAAGAACACTCTACGAGAGAGCTGCTGCCAGACTCCTCCATACCAAGAACACTCTACGAGAGAGCTGCTGCCAGACTCCTCCATACCAAGAACACTCTACAAGAGAGCTGCTGCCAGACTCCTCCACTCTGAGCACTCCTGTGTTCTCTAGAAGAGAGCTGCTGCCACACTCCTCCATACCAAGAACACTCTACGAGAGAGCTGCTGCCAGACTCCTCCATACCAAGAACACTCTACGAGAGAGCTGCTGCCAGATTCCTCCATACCAAGAACACTCTACGAGAGAGCTGCTGCCAGACTCCTCCATATCAAGAACACTCTACGAGAGAGCTGCTGCCATACTCCTCCATACCAAGAACACTCTACGAGAGAGCTGCTAATAGACTCCTGCATACCGAGCCCAACTGTGTTCTCTATGAGAGAGCTGCTGCCAGACTCCTCCATACCAAGAACACTCTACGAGAGAGCTGCTGCCAGACTCCTCCATACCAAGAACACTCTACGAGAGAGCTGCTGCCAGACTCCTCCATACCAAGAACACTCTACGAGAGAGCTGCTGCCAGACTCCTCCATATCAAGAACACTCTACGAGAGAGCTGCTGCCAGACTCCTCCATATCAAGAACACTCTACGAGAGAGCTGCTGCCAGATTCCTCCATACCAAGAACACTCTACGAGAGAGCTGCTGCCAGACTCCTCCATATCAAGAACACTCTACGAGAGAGCTGCTGCCAGACTCCTCGATACTGAGCACTCCTGTGTTCTCAGTGTTTCTATGAAAGAACAGCTACCAAAGTCACCAAGCAGTATCCTATCTCACCGAAAACAAAAAGATTGGAAGTCCGAAATCTGACTTGTCGGATCCTTATCTTCTCTAGAGTTGGGTGGCCCCACTATGAACATTACACTGTCAGACCAGTCCCTGACATCGGTGGCTTTGACCATCGTGTATGAGAACTTTAATAGATCACTCTCTAATAACAGAATTAGGACATCTGGTAATAGGTTTTCGAAACTAGACAACCCCTGCAAGTCTCATGGAGACGAGGCACTCAGTGTTTCTCAGTGTCTATAAATAAATAATTTATAAAGTGCTGTTATTTTCTGTAGAAAAGTCTCGTCTCCGCTCAGGTTAAGATGTTCAGCCGAAATTGGGACAACAAAGCAGAAGGTGACCTGTCAATGACAAGCACATTGGAGCGCTCCAACCTCCTCATCAAAGTACAAAGAAGAAATCATGCATTTTTTAGACAAATGGAACGTACTATGTATAATTTACCACTTGTAGGAATGTAGATTACAAATGTCTTGTAATTCATGCTTATGTGGAGTTCTTCGTTCAGGCGGACCTGTATTGTACCACATTTCTTATTCATAAGGCAAATTATTTAGAGCTTCTGCATCTCTACTGAGGTTTCTTACCAAGACGAAGAAAAAAAAAAGAATAAAAATCCACCGAGGAAAAAAAAAGTAAAACCGGGCGTCATTATTTTTGCATCTTCGGTTTTAAATACCAATAGACGAATTGCCCGCTGATTTAATTGACTATTAATTAACCCTTTAAGCGCTATTTCATCGTTAAGGATGGCCGGGCCCCTAAGCAACTAACCCTTTCAGCGTTAATGACAAGGGTGAGCGACTAATTAAATTGTATCACAGTCAGATGAAGGAGTAGTCCAATTAATTCAAGAATCAGCCGGCCAATTAGAAATGTCATTGCCAAATAACGGAGTATGTGCTGGTTCACAAAACCTAATAATCGCTAGGAATAGGAGCTTACTTTTTAATTAACCCTCGTGCAATTAAAGAAGGAGAGATTGTCACATCTGGTTCTTCTGCGTATTGTTACTAATATGTAAAAAAAAGATACAAGGTGCATGCATATCACCAGGTCCGTGACACGCAGAGTATGGCAGGGTTGTCAGACACCTCCATTTTTTTTATTTTAAGTGGTTTGCATCTTTTAACAGAAATCAGTGGAGGAGGCATATCATTAGTTAGAGGAGCTTTGTGCTCATAGATAGTGAAAAAGGAGATATAGTGAGCGCAATGTCTGTAGGCAGCATGTTATAGAGCAGCTTAGGAGTCCAGTGGGTGGTCCTAGTCAGTGACAGCTGTCAATCAATTACAAGGATCCAGGCTGTGGTACACTCAGCTCTGGCCTGGTCATATCAGGGGTTAACTTCCCTGCCTCGATCCCACATCCTGGATCTTGCTGCTGCACCTATGGTTCGCCGCCAGTGATATTTCTGCCTTGCAGCATGTATACTGGCTCTGATGAGCGTTCCCAATCTGTCCTTCCTCCATATTACTGTGTCCTGACTTGTACCCTCTCCCATTCGTCTGCCTGTCCTGGTCCCTGACTACCAGTTCCTGTCTGCTGGTTTCCCCTGTCCTACTGTTTGTCCTCCTCTCTTATCTGTATTTGGACTTCCGCTTACCTGAATCCTCGTTCCTGTCTCGGGCATTCGTCTCTCCCCTTTGGTTTGTACGCTTCTCTTCGGCTCCTGACTCTTTGCTAGCTCCTGACCACGATTTATCTCTGCCCATTCTTCTGTCTTAGACCTCTTGCTGTTGACTCGGATTACTGACTTCTCTGCTGACCCCTAGTGGTTGCTTGCTAAACTGCACTCTGAAGATACATTACCTGTGGCTTCAGTAACGTCAGTAGTGCAGCGTGACAACTGCCTTCCCCGGTCCCTGACTACCTGTTCCTGTCTACTATTTTCCCCTGTCTTAATCTGTTTATCCTCCTCCCTTATTTGTATTTGGACTTCCCGGCCGCTGACCTGTATCCTCGCTCCTAACTCCAGCATTCGTCTCTCCCTTTTGGTTTGTACAATACTCTTTGGCTTCTGACTCTTTGGCTCCTGACTCTTTGTCTCTTCCTGTGCTTCTATCTTAGACCTCTTGCTGCTGTCTCGGATTACTGACTTCTCTGCTGACCACTAGTGGTTGCTTGCTAAACTGCACTCTGAAGCTATATTACCTGTGGCTTCAGTAACTTCAGTAGTGCAGCGTGACAAACGCCCACTGAACTCGTACGCATATTAGGAAACTTAAGGAATAAATACAACCTATGTTGAATCTTTTCCAACATAATCTGCCCAGGTTTTCCTACTCTATACCATTCTACCCACAGACTGACCCTAAGGGCGGCTTTGCACGTTGCGATATTGCACGTGCGATGTCGGTGGGGTCAAATCGAAAGTGACGCACATCCGGCGTCGCAGTCGATATCGCAACGTGTAAAACCTTTTTGATACGATGAACGAGCGCAAAAGCGTTGTTATCGTATCATCGCTGCAGCCTCCGACATTTCCATAATGCCGGTGCAGCGACAGGTGCGATGTTGTTCCTCGCTCCTGCGGCAGCGCACATCGCTGTGTGTGAAGCCGCAGGAGCGAGGAACTTCAACTTACCTGCCGCCGGCTGCAATGAGAAGGACGGAGGTGGGCGGGATGTTTACATCCTGCTCATCTCCGCCCCTCCGCTTCAATTGGCCACCTGCCGTGTGACGTCACTGTGACGCCGCACGGCCCGCCCCCTAAGGAAGGAGGCGGGTCGCCGGCCAGAGGGACGTCGCACGGCAGGTATGTGCGTGTAAAGCTGCCGTAGCGATAATAATCGCTATGGCAGCTTTCACTAGATATCGAACGTGCGACGGGGGCGGGACTATCGCTGCAGCATCGGTAACACATTGTTACCGATGTTGCAACGTGCAAAGCCCGCCTAAGACTGCATGTACATTACATGTACCCTTGGTAAGCAGGATAATGGGTAAGCATTTTTAATGGGATTGTCTCAAATTATTCGATTGCTTAAAAAGAAGAGCACCTTTCTTGGAATTACAATAAAGTATCATGGCATTACGTGACTAAAACTTCCTTAACATAGTTTTAAAGGGGTTTTTCAGTTTGTGAAAATCCCTGTTTTATTTACTCTTCCTAGGTCCAGGGTTAAGTCTCCAGCACTGCTCCTGGTGTCAGTTTCACAAGGAGGTTTTTGCTGACATCGCCAACTGTCTGTCACGATCGTCTCCCTGCATGTTGAGACTAGTGACAGTCTTTGGACTGGAGCCTCTCATCTGGCTCTCTTCATTTAAATGGGTTTCATTTCTCTGGCACTGAAGTGGTTAAGTGCCAGTTTTACTATTGCACCTATTCCAAAGCAGTTCCTAGCTGAGTGATCAGCTGCACTTACTAAGTAGTCACACCCTTCAGCTTTAAATAGTGGTGTATCCCAGCAATCCCTGCTGAAGATACAAAGTCATTTGTGTCCTGGCCATCTCTGAGGAAGGTTCTCCAGTTGAAGTTTCCTGTGCTCAGGCTATATCCTTTTGTTTGTTTATTCTCCCCCTGTTTGTCTTTACTTCCCCGGTGTTTTGTTAGTGCAGCAGTGAGGTCTAGTGAACCCTACCTGCTCCTCACTAGTCAGGGTTACTATAGAGTCTTCCGAGGTCCCAGGTTCCTGTTTGGCAACAGATGCGGAGACTGTATAGGTGAGGAGAAAAGGGACAGTTGCAGGTGAGGTCAGGAGGTGTTCACCTACCCCTCTTACTAGTTCCAGGGCCTCCTGCTGTTTTTGTGTCCCCAGTGACCCCCTTTTCGTGTGCTTTTTGTTGTGCATAAACGCACAGAAGTCAGAACTCAGCTCGCCACGCTTGCAACACCCGGCGAGCGTGACACTGTCACAGCAGTGTCAGGATCTGTTTAACCTACAGAGTCTGCTAACTTCTCTGATGTCTGTGATCAATGCCAAGAGACTCGGGTGTCAACCCACAGACTTGTAGTTCATAGGCAAGCTAGGAAGAATCTCCTTTGGTCACATGCTGTTGGTGAGTCAGTCACATTCGCTCCCCTTCTATATATGCTGGCTGGACACTTCCATTAGTGCCAGCTGTAGTTTATCTATACTGGCCTGGTGAGGTGGTTTCATCCAGTCTTACTAGTGGTTGTTTGGTGTTCATTATTGCTGTGAACGGTTGTGGTTTTGCTGCTGCCTACTTCTCTTACTTTTATCCTTAGTTTTTTACTGTTTGTACCTGTGAATTTTTAGTGTGTCTGAATATCTGTTTTTCTATTGTGTCGCCCTGGGCAAGCCAGGGGACACAGGTCACAACAACACACACACCCCACATTCCCTGCAGGTACACCAGCTAACCTACAAATCCTTGTTGCCTTCCTCCAGGGGCTGATGTCCACACCAGGGGGTGGAGCCAGGTGGTTGGTGTCCACCCACCAAGGAGTTCACAGCCCTGGAGGCAGGAAGAAGCAGGCAGATAGAGTGTGGAGTTTGAAGAGAATGGAAGTCTAGCTGAGGGCTAGAGAGGAGTTCAGCCAGGGAGGAGGAAGTGGAAGGAAGTGAAGTGTAGTGGAGCTGAAGAAAGAAAGCTGAAGTGACAGAGAAGTGAAAGTAGAGAAAGTGCAAAGTGGCAGTTTAGTACAGCCTGAAGTGGTCTGAGGCTGTGTGCCTGGACAGAGACAGCAAGGTCAGCAGACGGCGGAGATTGTCTGGAGTGGGACTGTTTGGAGGTTCCTGGAAGGACCGCGGACGGGTGGTGACCCGGCGGTCTGGAGCAGCGTGCAAAGGACAGTCAGTACCAGGGCAGGGGCCTCTCGGACCCCGGCAAGGCTAGGAGTCGCCAAATTTGCCGAATCCGTCAGTGAAGGGGACGTAGATCCCCCAACAACCAAGTCCCGATTGAAGGCAACAGCTCAACCATTACAAGGGAGACACCGCCACCGCCAGCGCACCAGTTTCCCCAGGGCCAGCGCCTGCGGGCAAAGTGTGGAGCTCCTCCGGCCCAGATTGTAGTCGGGGAGCGGGTAACCGGTGGGAATCCATCGCTACCAATAGACGTAACATAGGTGCAGGGAAGAGTGACCATCACCGCCAACTGCAGGGAACCGCAGCGCCGAGAACCGTCCGAGGGACCCGTCCAACCAGCCATTTGTTTACCGAGAACTGTGTCGTGGTTACTGGCTGAGTGAGTACCTCCGTGCCGCAAGGCACAGCACTGCCCCCGCGTCCCTGCGCCCACCAGGCCCTGCATCTTCCATCCCATCACTGGGCCCCGGGATCACCAACCCCTACCCACGGAGGGGCAACACAACAACTAGCTGCTCCCCCCCCACCATCACTCCCGGGATCCCCACACCGAGCAGCGGTGGTGAAATCACCCTAACCGTGGGTGGCGTCACGGACAATAAACAATCCCCACACCCAACCAACCCCTTTCACTCACGGGCGAGGAGTGCCGCTCGAGAAACCCCCGGGATCCGGCCCACAGCTCGAGCCACCACTGAGCAGCAACCGCCGGACCCGAGCAGAAGGGGTGAGCGTAGTGTGCTGACACCCTCCTCCCCGCCCGCGACAACTTGGCGTCACGAGCAGGATCTTACCGCTCTGCCGTTTGGTAGAGGTGCGCCTTGTTACCGCCGGAGGTATCCGGCAGGAAAATTTCAGAAGCCGCCATCTTTGGCGTGAAAAGTTCCCGCTCGAGCGTCTTCTCGAGTAGTAGAGGCGCGAAGGCCAAAACCCCGCCCCGAGTGAGGAGGGGCCGGAAAGAGCTAAGGGGGACGCAGATGGAGAAATGGCAGCGTCCTCGAATTGGAGTGCGGGAATACCCGCCACCGGAGTACCCAAGCTCTGGGGGAAACGAGGCGGAGTAGCTTTTGAGGACTGCGGCCCGGGTGAACTCCCCGCCGGGACCGCTGCGTGGCTGGAGCGGGAGTTGGGCCGATTCTGCGTGAAGGTGAGGGCGCAGAGCTTGCAGCAGTTGATGGATTGGAAGGCAGAGATGCGAAGGATGGTTGCCATAGTGGGGGCCCGTGAGCAAGGGGCCGCTGCAGCCGTGCCGCGTCGCGATCAGTCCACCCAAACCCCAGAACCGGCCCTGATTGAGTGGGAGACGGACATCAGCACCGCGGCTGGGGGTCCGGAGAGAATGTCGTTGATGGAGGAAGAGGTCCCAAGCATGCCGCCTCCGCCGCCATTCCTAACGGCTGTTAGCGGTTCGGGGTTGAACTGCCAGTGGGAAGAAAACCCCATGTACTGCTCGGTCCCGGAGTGGGCCGACCCCCTGCGGTGGTAGCCGCCTCAAGGGCAGCGGATGCCCGCTGCAGCAGTCCCCGTTGGGACCACCACAGTTTGTTTGTTTAAAGGTTTGAAATGATGAAAAATGATGATACCGTGAAAGTCACCAGATTATCTTTGTGATTAAACCGGCTGGAGCCGGCACCGTTGTCCCCGTAGGGACCGTTTAAAAAGTTTTGCATGGGAACTATCCATGGACAAGCCCGTGAACTTGCAGGGCAACCACAGACGTTAGTGGCTTGTAAATAAGTTGTTTGGCGTTACCGTTTCCGCATTGCCGCCTCCGGAGAGGCAGGTTGGAGGGAGGGCCCGCAGCAGAGCCGGCTGGGGCCCAGCCACCAAAGGGACCGGTGGTTACCCTCTGGAGGGGAAGGACAGATCCCGCTCGGGTACCGTGTGCTGGACTGTGGGTCAAGGGGTGCTGCCTGGGTTTTAGGGGCAGCATCAGGGCCAGGTTGCTTGGGTGTGAGAGAGCGTAAACCGTAACCGTAAACCGTTATGCAACGTTTAAGAAATGTGCCTCCCGTTGTGGGATGATGTTATGCATTAAAATGTTACCGTTTTTTCTATTTTACAGAAAACAAAATGTAAAATAAAATCGGTGTTGGACGGGCAGCCCGAGGACGGTCTGCATTTTGCTAAGGGGGAATGTGTCGCCCTGGGCAAGCCAGGGGACACAGGTCACAACAACACACACACCCCACATTCCCTGCAGGTACACCAGCTAACCTACAAATCCTTGTTGCCTTCCTCCAGGGGCTGATGTCCACACCAGGGGGTGGAGCCAGGCGGTTGGTGTCCACCCACCAAGGAGTTCACAGCCCTGGAGGCAGGAAGAAGCAGGCAGATAGAGTGTGGAGTTTGAAGAGAATGGAAGTCTAGCTGAGGGCTAGAGAGGAGTTCAGCCAGGGAGGAGGAAGTGGAAGGAAGTGAAGTGTAGTGGAGCTGAAGAAAGAAAGCTGAAGTGACAGAGAAGTGAAAGTAGAGAAAGTGCAAAGTGGCAGTTTAGTACAGCCTGAAGTGGTCTGAGGCTGTGTGCCTGGACAGAGACAGCAAGGTCAGCAGACGGCGGAGATTGTCTGGAGTGGGACTGTTTGGAGGTTCCTGGAAGGACCGCGGACGGGTGGTGACCCGGCGGTCTGGAGCAGCGTGCAAAGGACAGTCAGCACCAGGGCAGGGGCCTCTCGGACCCCGGCAAGGCTAGGAGTCGCCAAATTTGCCGAATCCGTCAGTGAAGGGGACGTAGATCCCCCAACAACCAAGTCCCGATTGAAGGCAACAGCTCAACCATTACAAGGGAGACACCGCCACCGCCAGGGCACCAGTTTCCCCAGGGCCAGCGCCTGCGGGCAAAGTGTGGAGCTCCTCCGGCCCAGATTGTAGTCGGGGAGCGGGTAACCGGTGGGAATCCATCGCTACCAATAGACGTAACATAGGTGCAGGGAAGAGTGACCATCACCGCCAACTGCAGGGAACCGCAGCGCCGTGAACCATCCGAAGGACCCGTCCAACCAGCCGTTTGTTTACCGAGAACTGTGTCGTGGTTACTGGCTGAGTGAGTACCTCCGTGCCGCAAGGCACAGCGCTGCCCCCGCGTCCCTGCGCCCACCAGGCCCTGCATCTTCCATCCCATCACTGGGCCCCGGGATCACCAACCCCTACCCACGGAGGGGCAACACAACAACTAGCTGCTCCCCCCCCACCATCACTCCCGGGATCCCCACACCGAGCAGCGGTGGTGAAATCACCCTAACCGTGGGTGGCGTCACGGACAATAAACAATCCCCACACCCAACCAACCCCTTTCACTCACGGGCAAGGAGTGCCGCTCGAGAAACCCCCGGGATCTGGCCCACAGCTCGAGCCACCACTGAGCAGCAACCGCCGGACCCGAGCAGAAGGGCTGAGCGTAGTGTGCTGACACCCTCCTCCCCGCCCGCGACACTATGTATGTCTACATTTGTGTTTTCATCACACTCCTGTCCCTTCCTTCCCTGGTGAGGAGGAACAGATTAGCTCTGATCAGGAGAATAGCCAGGCATGGCATCTCCAACATTAGGGGTAACCCTCAGGTTAGTGATAGCCTAGGGTCCAATAGCATGAGGCACAGTATAGGAGCCCCCTGTACTTTGCTATCCTGCAGTCACATAGGGACAGTCTGCTATTGTGTGCAGTGCTAAAGTCAAGTTGACAGCGCTGCAGCTAATCAGTGAGCTCAGCAGCTCTGTATCTGTTGATGGTGCTGCTCAAAGCCACTGAGCTCGCTGACTGGTTGTAGCACTGTCAACGTGACATCACACCAGCAGACAACATTAGAAGCAGGGAGCAACAATGAAGACTCCACATTGGGTTGGGGGAAGGTCAGTAAAGCATAGTTTGCTTTTTTTAAAGCACAGCACAACTGGAAGGAAAAGGGTTTTCAGAAAATGAAAAACTCTTAATTTGATCAAAGACATTAATAAGCAATATACTAAGACAACCTATTTCTAAGGGCTCCGCCACACATCCGTGAAAACCACGTCCGTGTAAAACGGGCCGTTTTTCGGGTCCGTTTACCGTTTTTTATGTCCGTTTTTATGGTATGTGTGGCCTGCGTGTGTATCCCGTATGCTAGCCGTATGTGCGTGTGGAATGTCCGTGTGTGCGTGAGTGAAATAACTGACATGTGTATGTGTTGTCCGTGAGAAATGTCCATGTGTGATGCAAAATGTCGTTACTACATGTCGGAAGACAGAGTAGCGGGATGAGAATGAACTCGGGTGAACTTCACCCGACTTCATTGTCATGCCGCGGCTCTGTCTTTGTGCCGTGTACTGATTAGCGGTCACCTGTGAAGGATTCACCGGTGACCGCTAATCCCCCGAGTGACTGAAGTGTCCCCCCCTCTCTCATACTCACCGTTCCCCGATCCCCGGCGCTGCACGGCGTTCACACTGCTCCGGCGGCTTTTTCTAATTTGAAAAAGCCGGCCGCCCATTAATCAATCTCGTATTCCCTGCTTTACCTGCCCACCGGCGGCTGTGATTGGTTGCAGTGAGACACGCCCACCACGCTGAGTGACAGGTGTCACACTGCACCCAATCACAGCAGCCGGTGGGCGTGTCTATACTGTGCAGTAAAATAAATAAATAAATAATTAAAAAAACCGGCGTGCGGTCCCCCCCCATTTTAATACCAGCCAGATAAAGCCATACGGCTGAAGGCTGGTATTCTCAGGATGGGGAGCTCCACGTTATGGGGGGCCCCCCACCCTAACAATATCAGTCAGCAGCCGCCCAGAATTGCCGCATACATTATATGCGACAGTTCTGGGGCTGTACCCGGCTCTTCCCGATTTACCCTGGTGCGTTTGCAAATCGGGGTAATAAGGAGTTATTGGCAGCCCATAGCTGCCAATAAGTCCTAGATTAATCATGTCAGGCGTCTCCACGAGACACCTTCCATGATTAATCTGTAAGTTACAGTAAATAAACACACACACCCGAAAAAATCCTTTATTAGAAATAAAAAACACAAACAAATTCCCTCATTACCAATTTATTAACCCCGACAAACCCTCCATGTCCGGCGTATTCCACGGTCCTCCAGCGTCGCGTCCAGCTCTGCTGCATGCAGGTGACAGGAGCAGCAGAAGACACCGTCGCTCCGGTCACCTCCACGCAGCTAATGAGATGAGTAGCGCGATCAGCTGCTGTCAGTCAGGTAACTCGCGGCCACCGCTGGATCCAGCGGTGGCCGCGGGTAACCTCAGTGACAGCAGCTGATCGCGCTACTCATCTCATTAGCTGCGTGGAGGTGACCGGAGCGGCGGTGTCTGCTGCTTCTCCGGTCACCTGCATGCAGCAGAGCTGGACGCGACGCTGGAGGTCCGTGGAGTACGCCGGACATGGAGGGTTTGTCGGGGTTAATAAATTGGTAATGAGGGAATTTGTTTGTGTTTTTTATTTCTAATAAAGGATTTTTTCGGGTGTGTGTGTTTATTTACTGAAACTTACAGATTAATCATGGAGGGTGTCTCATAGACGCCTGACATGATTAATCTAGGACTTATTGGCAGCTATGGGCTGCCAATAACTCCTTATTACCCCGATTTGCCAACGCACCAGGGTAAATCGGGAAGAGCCGGGTACAGCCCGAGAACTGTCGCATATAATGTATGCGGCAATTCTGGGCGGCTGCTGACTGATATTGTTAGGGTGGGGGGCCCCCCATAACGTGGAGCTCCCCATCCTGAGAATACCAGCCTTCAGCCGTATGGCTTTATCTGGCTGGTATTAAAATGGGGGGGGACCGCACGCCGTTTTTTTTAATTATTTATTTATTTATTTTACAGCACAGTATAGACACGCCCACCGGCTGCTGTGATTGGGTGCAGTGTGACACCTGTCACTCAGCGTGGTGGGCGTGTCTCACTGCAACCAATCACAGCCGCCGGTGGGCGGGTAAAGCAGGGAATACGAGATTGATTAATGGGCGGCCGGCTTTTTCAAAAGAGGAAAAGCCGCCGGAGTTTTTATACCAGCCGTGCAGCGCCGCGCTGGAGATCGGGGAATGGTAAGTATGAGAGAGGGGGGGGAACTGACCGACAGACAGCTAGAGGGACAGACAGACATAGAGACCGACCGACGGACTGAGGGAGAGAACGAAACATAAAAAGAAAAAAGACTGACATGACATGAAAAAAGCACAAAACATACAGGGAACAAACAGAGATGCGTGCGTGTCACTCGGACGTGCGCACAGACCCATTGACTTTCATTGGGTCCGTGCTGCGTGTTGCGTGAATAAAACGGACATGCTGGCGTGAGACACGGCCCACAAAACGCATCACGGAGACGGACTAACGGACATAACCAAAAACGCAAGTGTAACCGCTGAGATATAGTAACATTGGTGCACGTTTGGCCGTGTCTCCAGTATACACGGAAACGGACCAAACACGCACGTGTTTCACGGATGTGTGTTTCAAGCCTTAAAGAAAACCTTCTTCTGAATAGGGAATTAATCATTGGAGATCTTAGCTAGAACAACCATAGTTCTTCTTCCAAGTCAATAGGCAAATATGAAATGGTTCCAAAAAGGGACTAATGTTATGGACATGATTATATGAAGATACCCAAAATACAGGACAAGATGATGCTTGCACTCATATTTGCACTTTGAGACATCTAAAATACATTTTTCCTGTTGATTGAGCTTGGAGATCACCGATTGGAGAAACTTGTATCTTACTTGTTTCGCGCATATTAGAAAAGTACAGTGTGAAGAAATGTTCGGACATACAGCGACCATTACAAAAACATCTAACTTCCTTATAATAAAGAGCCATTTCCTGCTTTGATCAGAGCACCTTTGATTATTGATCACTGCGTGGTTATTGTATGTATACATACAGTGTGTCCACCCATATCCTGTCCATCGCCATTCACCCTAGAACGCGCAACCATAGAAATCTACCATAGAAAACAAGTGACCTAGCAGGCCTGCAAGGCCCCAGGTATGCGTTCTAGGGTTAACTTGAGAATGGCGGCAGCTATAGGAATAGAAGTGGTGTCTAGGTATAGTAAAGTATTTATGTGCTACACAATGAAACCACCTATAGCGCCACCTGGTGGAAAACAACGGAGTTAGCATTTTTATCTCAAAAACGGAATGAGATAGAGAAAAAAAGTGAATTACAAAGTTGTAGGGCATCATCAATTCAATACGAATTGACACCTTGCATACAGAAATGCTATGATATGAAACCCATGACCCCCCCCTAAAAACATTGAATGCTGGTCACGCATATGGTGCTCATTTAACTTTGATGCTCAAAGTGGCCCCCGTCAGCTGCAATGCACATCTGGACTCTGGACAGCATACTGTATGTTACTGCACGTTGTGCAATATGGTAGGTGACACGTTTGCACAATAATCTGTGATACGTCATCGTAGGTTCTGCAATGTTGGCTCACAGAAAGAAGTCCAATGGGGTCAGGTCAGGTGAGCGTGGAGGCCACTCCACACAGCCACCATACCCAATGACTTGTAGGAAGGTCTCCATGAGGTATCGCTTCACGTCCGCAGCCTTGTGAGTTTTACACGTTCTAATGATAGCATTTCTGCATGCAAGGTGTCGATTCGTATTGAATTGATGATGCCCTACAACTTTGTAATTCACTTTTTTTCATTATCTTGTTCCATTTTCGAGATAAAAATGCTAACTCCATTGTTTTCCACCAGGTGGCGCTATAGGTGATTTCATTGCGTAGTGCATGGCTACTTTACTATACCTAGACACCACTTCTATGCCTATAGCTGCCGCCGTTCTCAAGTTAATGGCAGAGGACAGGATATGGGTGGACACACTGTATATTGGACTCATAATTCGTCTACAGACAACTGAAGCTGTATGCACCATTTGATGTGCACCCCCAAATCACTAAGCTGTGGACAAACGAGCATAATAGGGTCTTATCTGATAAATCTGGAACAAAAATAAAAAGGTTATTCTCTCACCATATGTGGTTGTACTTAAAACAAGCCTAAAAGGAGCTTACAAACAGATGATACAGAAGCCACAAACCCAACCGCTCAGAAAGAACCAAACGGAACGTACCTGGTGGCTTTCCTGAAGAAAAAGTGAGGATCAGTTTGAAACACATTGAAATAAACCACCTTCCATCTACATTCAGCAGTTTGGCTACCTCATCAGTCTCCAGCCGAGACAACCACTTTGTTCTTTTGGTTCCGTTTGGATGGTTCCAAAAACTCCTCCAAAGGTATAATAGGGGGAAGTGTCTAATAGCTATACAGTATTTCTTGGGACTATAGTAATTGTCCTGAGTGTCACATATAGGGACAGGCTCAGAACTAGCTCTTATCTTACCAACAGGACCATGCACTTTAAATGTAGCTTTTCCTTTAGGCACATTAAGAGTTAATACTATCTCTGGTGCAGCAGCAGACTGGCTCACCTAGCAGCAGTTGATCAATTACCGGCCGGGATTTAAGCCCTCTGCTTCCTGGACTTGTTGCTGGTTATTCTATACAGTTAGGAGCTAGCCTGGGAGCAGAGAGGACTTGTTGTTACTACTGTTGCTATCTGCTGTGATTGTTGCAAGTTGTTTCTTCTACCTCCTTTTCTTTGTACTCTTACCAATAAAACTTGGTGATCCCCTGGTGCAGGGTTTAGGTGTGTACGAGTTTTTGTTTATCCCCGTCTGTTGTTCTGTGTTGGTGGGGTTTTTGGGAGCTCTGTCCGGGTCAATCCCCTGGGTGGTGGGAACATAGTTGTTAGGGCCAGGACAGGAGAGAGGGCCACGCTGGAGGTTCGACCCTGACTACCATTAAGTTTACCATTGGGATAAGGGACAGCTCAAGGTCCCCAATCTTGGGGTCAGTTGAGGAGCCCTGTACCATCCACTCTTCCCACTGTTACGCTGAGGAAGTTACCGGAGACCTTTAAATGGTTGTATCCTCAGTGGCATTTACCCCTTCTGGATAATTCAGCCCTTTATGTTTCGGAAGGAAAGCAAAAAGGACTTTGTCAAAATGTTAAATACTTTGTTTTTACTGAAGGATGACTCAGTCCAGAAGAAAGCAAAACCATGGAAGTGACACTTTTCTGACATCCTTCATGTTAATGAAAGCAAATGAGACATGTTTTCCTGCACATGTAAGTCATACTCTAAGTAATTACATTAATACATTAATTAGCGTTGTGTATTGATTGGCCGGACTGCTGGCCACCATAAATTTTCTAATGATTATCGAACAAGAGCCATTCATATGTCTGCGTGATGGGGAGCGCGGCTCTAACGTATGGAGCCGTCACTACAATTCATCTCTGGGCAGTTATGGCTAATAAAAAATGTCTAATTAAAAATCTGTTTGTGAATTAGATTAGTGGTCTCAGAAGCCATTTTCCTCGATTGGATAAGATGATACGACGATCACCCGAAACCATTATTTTTGATTTGTATGGGTATTTATAGGATAACTTCTTCCATCGATCAATCTTAAGTCTGATGTTGGATGCCATGTATAAATCTGTAATATTCTAGATATTGTAAAACTATAAAAAAATAACAGGCACTTTGCTTACCACAAAAAAGATTTCTGACGTACTCATGGTCACCCCCTACTGGAGATAGAAGGGACAACTGCTCCATTTACATTATAAGTTCAGAAAATGATTGTGACATCTCAATTCAAAATGTCCATTCACCAAACAGTTTGAAATTTGAAATATTCCTACCCTAGATACTATAACAACTGATAGGGAATGTGTATATTTATCTACCCAATGTGATTTCAAGTATTTGTTTATTTTTTACATAAAGGGTTGTATAAGTTTATATTAGAAAACTAGGTGTAGTACCCGACGTTGCCCGGGATAGTAATTGTCTCTGTCTCTCTCCCAGTCTCTGTCTGTCTTTCTGTCTCTTTCCCTGTCTGTGTCTGTCTGTGTCTATGTCTCTGTGTCTATCTCTCTGTTTGTCTCTGTATCAGTCTCTCTGTCTCTCTCTATCTCTGTGTCTGTCTGTGTATGTCTGTCTCTCTCTATCTCTGTCTGTTTGTCTCTCTCTATCTGTGTCTGTCTGTCTCGCTCTATCCCTGTCTCTTTCTCCATCTGACTCTTTCTATGTCTGTCTCTTTCTCCATCTGTCCCTTTCTTCATCTGTCTCTTTCCCCTTCTGTCTCTTTCCCTGTCTGTCTCTTTCCCCATTTGTCTCTTTCCCTGTCTCTTACCCCATCTCTTTCCATGTCTCTCTGGCTGTCTCTTTCCCCATCTGTTTCTTTCCCCATCTGTCTCTTTCCCTGTCTCTTTCCCTCTCTCTCTGTCTCTTTCCCCATCTGTTTGTCTGCCTGTCTCTTTCCCCGTCTGTCTCTTTGCCTGTCTGTCTTTTTGCCCATCTGCATCTTTCCTTTCCAGGTCTGTCTGTTTCTAGGTCTGTTTCTTTCCCAGGTCTGTCTCTTTCCAGGTCTGTCTCTTTCCCAGGTCTGTCTCATTTCCAGGTCTGTCTATTTCCAGGTCTGTCTCTTTCCAGGTCTGTCTCTTTCCTAGGTCTGTCTGTTTCCCAGGTCTGGCTCTTTTCTAGGTCTGGCTATTTTCCTATCTGTCTTTGTCTGTCTCTCTGTCTGTCTCTTTTGCTGCCTATCTCTTTCTCTGTCTGCCTGTCTCTGTCTGTCTCTATCTCTGTGTCTCTTTACTTGTCTGTCTCTTTCCAGGTCTGTCTCTTTCCCCGTCTGTTTCTTTCCCTGTCTTTCTGTCTGTCTCTTTCCCTGTCTGCCTGTCTCTGTCTGTCTCTTTCCCCGTCTGTCTCTTTCCCCATCTGTCTCTGTCTATCTCTGTCTGTCTGTCTGTTTCCCTGTCTGTTTCTGTATCTGTCTGTGCTTGTCTCTTTCCCTGTCTGTCTGTTTGCCTCTGTCTCTTTGTCTGTATGTCTCTATCCATCTCTCCACTGACATCTTATTACCTCACACACAAGCTTGTTATACTTTGAATGTCTTTCGTTCCTATACCAACCAATCAGAGCTGCTAATAATAACCTGTGGCTTTCAGTTCCATTGACTCTAATGGATGCAGGATTTTTGGAGAGTAACTGTAAAGTGCAGGGTTAAATTTTCCTGTCAAAACATAGTCTACGACGTTCCCTGGGTCACATGAGGCGTCTGTGCAAAATTTCGTGATTGTAAATGCGACGGTGCGGATTCCTTTAGCGGACATACACACTTACATACACACATACACTCAGCTTTATATATTAGATTGATTCATAATTAATCACATTTTTTTTAAAAAATCTTGGAATATTCGGATTCACCAAAATCTAGCAAGATACTAAACACCCAGCTCACGTATTTCTGGATTCTTTATAGAACTGGGAAGGGGGTAAAAATAATACAATTTTTTACTCACCTGTTTTATTTCACCTGTCCTGCCATCATAACTCCGTGCCTGGTCCTCCTCTCACTCCAGGTCAGTCTCTGGATTGGTGTTTGATTCATATCTTCTGGAATTGAGTAGGCCCCCTTGTGGTCACAAGTGATATGACACACATAAATGATATGCGGAACTCCAGAGGTGACGTGGAGCCAAGTCAGTGGCGAAACATCCAGACTAAGGATTAAAAACGAATCATCTGAAAACCTGTTGTGCGGTGTTCAGTGTAGCACTTGTTGGGTATCATGGCAGCATCAGACTGTGTTCACACTGCAGAGTGTGACAAAGAGCCTCGGATCACTTAATTGCACAGCCTGTCATGGGTGTTGGCTGGTTCTGGCTTCACAGTACAGCAGGAGTTAATCCCTGCTGGCTTGTGATCATCTGCTGGGAGCTCAGGCTGTTGATCACATCCAGCTGCTCTTACCCTTTATAAGCTTCTGGATTCTGGGGCTGAGTGCCAGATATAGCTTTTGCTTCCTGGTTCCTGTTGTTATCCAATTGTTTGGTGATCTTCAAGTTGCGGTTCAGCGTGGTGTGTGAGTCTTCCAGTTGTGTATTTATTTTCTACCCCTTTTGTGTTACTCCCCAGTTCACATTCTGTCCCTCCTTTGTGTTTGACTGCAGTGTGCATGAGTTTTGGTTTCCTTTGTCTGTGATTATTTGAGTTTCAGGCCCGCTCCCTGGGTGGAGGGAAGTAGTATCAGAGCTTGGACAGTAGACAGGGCCACACTGGGGGCTCGAACCTGGCTACTATCAAGTCTACCCTCGAGATAAGAGCCAGCACAGAAGCCCCAGTCTTAGGGTAAGCCTAGGATCCCCTACTTCATCCGTACACCCCCGTGACAAAACCGCTCAGAAGCGAGTGAAAGACTATGCGAGAATCTGCGGCAGTCGGACAGATGAGGAGCAGCCTTAGAAAAATGGAGTAAAAAACTAATATTTTTAACCCTTTGATGGCCCCGTTTTTTTTTTTTTTTTATTATTATTATTATTATTATTATTATTATTATTTGTGTTCTGGAGAGAACTCAGAGAATATTAGATATCTTTTCAGGGTAGGTTTGATTAGGACCAAATTTTATTCGGACCAAACAGAATTTGTGGGCCAATTTGTGCTTGGGGGCTGTTACCAAAGCACCATAGACTGGAAACAATCAGTTTTGTGAGTTCTGTTTGGGTTTAAAGATAGCACATTAGATATATACCCTATCAGTTGTATATTGTCAGGTTCAAACCAGAGGGAGTTTGTGGTAAAATACAAGCCAGGAATTGTAGTGACGTTCCTCTTTATTAATGTTGTAGAGGTTCCTAAAAGGAGCAGCAGGCTGTTTGTCACGTTAGATATGGGGAAGTACCAAGAACGCGGCGAAAGTTAAAGGAAGAGGACCCCTGCATCTAGAGAAGGGGATATGTTGACCCCCTGACCAAATCTACCGCTGGTCCCTGTTGCCCCTCACAACCCTAGATAGGTTCCACAGCTATGTGCCGAGCCGGATACCTGACCCTGGGTATCCCTAGTACTGGACCCTAAATAAGGAACAGGTGGAATGAGCTCTTCATCAACCCTACTGAACACTAGAGAAGACACAAGGAGGACAGACAGGGGTAAAAAGCATGAACTACTTATCCACAGGTGACACTGGCAGGAGTTCAGCAATGATATTACAGAGGAGTACAAGCCACCTGCTTGCAACAAGAGCTAGGATGAACTGAATATCCCCAGCACAAGTCCAGGGAAGAAAGGAGTATGTAAGGACCAAGTGAGTGCTGATGATCAGCAGCTGGGTGGAAGGCGAGCTCCTACTGGGTCCAAAAGGGAGATGAATCCAGCAGGAAAACTACTTATTACAGCTGGAACAATAGAAAGTCAGGGAGCATTTTGCAGAGCCAAACACTGTGACCTTCTATTGCCACATGACTGTTTGTTACCTGTGACACTGTTACTTCCAAATCCTTCTTAGGTAAACAGAAGCGGTGGTCGGTCTCCTAGGCGATGAGCTGTAAACAAAAGTGTTAATATCTCAGGAATTACTGTAAATTTTAATATGCAGTATAATGCAAAAGTACTTGTTTTTACAAGAACTATATATGAAGATGGGTATAACACTAACCATATTTTCAAGTTTCGCCTCCAAATATGATGAATTATTGAAACAATGTTTAGAAATCTATTAAACTATACCGTAACTCCGACACCGTGAGGTTCAGCGAGACAAGATGGTCGGAAGCACAATGTAACAATATGCAAACATAATAAAAACAAGAAATAGATCAAATCAGAAAGTTTAACAAATCCTGCTCGGCTTTTATTTTCCAGGTCTTTGAATTGCATATTTTTTGTTTCCCGCTTATTTTGCCCATTAATACAGACTTCAAGTCTCTTTTCTTGCAGATATATTGAAGCTTTATGTACATTTCTCCCTTTTAACATCTTCCCCTCAGGGCATGAAATACACAAACTGACCCCGGTTTGAAAAAAAAAAAGAAAACTCTGGTTGAACAAAATGTAACAAGCCTTGTATGTTTGGAGAAACATTTTCTTATTCTGACAGGGACTGAACGCGGCTATTTGAAGTCTGCAGGCTGGACATAGATAATGGTGCATCTTGAGACCATTGTCATTCTTGTCAATAAAACGGCCTCGGGGAACGCTCAACAAAGCCACCTTTTTTGAATCAACATTTTTCTGTCTTGCTAAGACATCTGTAAAGCTCCGGTCTGCGAGGTCACGTTATTCCATTCTGATGTGTCTCCGTGATAGCATCATGCCGACGAAAAATAAATATAAAATAACATTTGACAGGACGACAATGCCGACGTCTCCTTATCTTATTTACCGCACTCTCTCAATAACAAACACTTTTATTTTTCTATATCAGAGACTTTCTCTTTTTTTTTTTTTGGAGGGGGGGGAGAAGAATTTAGCATTTATATTCCTTCATTTGATAGCCAATATTATATTATAATATAAATATTGGGATTCTACCTTTATAGAAAGTGAAATGTAAACATTCTATTAGGGATAAGCAAATTGATGCAATATGAATTGAATTTGTGTGCGAACGCCCCAAATTATAACAAGTCACCAAAAATATGCCAGTTTATGCAAAGCAGAAGATTGCATTGGGCATAAAAGGCTCCCATGACCTCAGGCTCAGCCCAAGAGCTTTCCCATAATTCCTAGCAGCTATTACATCACATGGTATAGCACAGCCAAACAGGAGGGACTATGCTAGCCTGTATAAAAGCTGAGGCGAGGAATGCAGCAGCTGTTTTGTAGTGAGTCTGGATAGATAAAGGACATCACACATAAGTAATAAAAATAAGGAGAAAAAGCCATAAAACACTGAGTAAACCTATATATATATATATATATATATATATACATATATATATATGCAGTACTGACTATATATATACAGTACTGACCAAAAGTTTGGACACACCTTCTCATTCAAGGAGTTTTCTTTGTTTTCAGGACTCTGAAAATTGTAGATTCACATTGAAGGCATCAAAACTATGAATGAAAACATGTGGAATGAAATACTTAACAAAAAAGTGTGAAAAAACTGAAAATATGCCTTATATTCTAGAATCTTCCAAGTAGCCACCTTTTGTTTTGATTACTACTTTGCACACTCTTGGCATTCTCTTGATGAGCTTCAAGAGGTAGTCACCGGAAATGGTTTTCCAAAAGTCTTGAAGGAGTTCCCAGAGATGCTTAGCACTTGTTGGCCCTTTTGCCTTCACTCTTCATGCTGGTTCTGTATGCCTTCAATTTTGAATAAATCCCCAACAGTGTCACCAGCAAAGCACCCCCCCCCCCCCCACACCATCACACCTCCTCCTCCATGCTTCACGGTGGGAACCAGCCATGTAGAGTCCATCCGTTCACCTTTTCTACAAAGACACGGTGGTTGGATCCAAAAATCTCAAATTTGGACTCATCAGACCAAAGCACAGATTTCCACTGGTCTAATGTCCATTCCTTGTGTTCTTTAGCCCAAACAAGTCTCTTCTGCTTGTTGCCTGTCCTTAGCAGTGGTTTCCTAGCAGCTATTTTACCATGAAGGCCTGCTACACAAAGTCTCCATTTAACAGTTGTTCTAGAGATGAGAAGGTGTGTCCAAACTTTTGGTTTGTACTGTATATATATATATATATATATATATATATATATATATATATATATATGTATATACGATAGTGTGCTCAACAGTGAAGAACAGCTATCACTTGTTTACCTCAAGCTGTTTATGTGGAGGTTACTTGCACACTGTCACGGGGACCTTCTCCGGTATCACACAGAGTGAGAGATGAGTGACAATCCAAAGACCCTTTATTCTATGCAAATCAGAAGATCCATAAAATAATGCACCGCACAGAGGGTAAAATAGTCCAGGAACCTTGCAGGACCTCAATGCCGGCTAGTGTAGATGACGTAGGACACATCATGCACCCAGGCTTCAGAAGAAAGAGGTCAAAGATGGCCGAAATAGGAGGCACCGGTACCGGAGAATGGAGACACCCATCCGATCAGTCTGCACCAAACCAACCGTTTTGGTGAGTATTATGAAGTCATTTTTATGTTCTACACAGCGGTCGGGGCTCTTATATACAGTATGTTAGAATGCTGTATATAAAAGCCAACTGGTGGTGGCCGCAGCTTATAGTCACCAAATCTGGTGACAGGCTCCCTTTAATACCAGGACACAGGTGTGTGTTTTGGTGAGCCTTGGATGTGTAATTTTATTCCTGATGAAGGAGTGAGATCTTGCTGAATCGCATTGAAAATAAAATCACTTTGATCTCCATCTTGATCATTTTTTTCTGCACTTCAGCAAGTCATATTCCCAATTCATCACCAGCCTTGGTGAGCCTTATGTAAGTCCGGGAGAACACTTACATGGGATCATGGCGGGCTATCGGCAAAGCCTGATGTGGAGCACAACAGAGTCTAGCGGAGCGGGATGAGGGAAGCAAAGCACGGATCCGAGCAGTTGCTCAGCACCATCCCTTTTGCTGGTCAACACTGCCAAAAAGAGAAATCAGTGTCTGGGACTGGGAGTAGAGCAAAACTCTAGAGCCAGTGTTGTCAGGGTAGGACATAGGGCAGATCTCCTCCGTCGTGAAGGGAAATGGGAAAGCAGTGGAGCTATACAAGTAGTGTGTGGAAACGAACCCACAGCATTCAGTGCATGTGGCCCTTGTGGGTAGACAAGCTATATAATGGGATGGGTAGCAGAGGGCCTTGGAATCTGCCTGGCTTTGGCGCGTGGTGATGACTTTTCTGGGAGCGTACATGTGCATTCGAATATGTGCGTGGATCCATGAAAGTTCGGTGGGTTCAGCCGGACTTTTGAAAACATTTAGTTTGGGACCCGGACTTGACCTGAACCCCAATGGAAGTCACTAATTCGGCAGTTCGGGTGTTCACCCACATGCAGCCAGCCATAAACAGATCAATTCCGGGGTGGGTAGGCCGGGTCTTTCCACTTTTTTTGTTTGCTGCCCACTATATCCGATCACGGTGTTGTTACCCTCAGTGCGAGGCGATCAAATACTGCAAGCGGTTCACATTGGGCTAAGCATCGAGTGTACCCAAACACATAGATGCTTACGCGAGTGGTCAGCATACGTAAACACCCGAACTCCGAACCCGAACTCTGTTTTTTTGTAAAGCCTGTGTTCGATTTGGAACATCAAACACCAAACCTGTCTACTGGTGACCTGTCAGTGCAGTCATTATGTCGGACACCACACACTGGCCGTACTCTGTGACTGTAGACCAATGCTTGTGTGACGCCCTGGACTATTCAGGTCGTCACAGTGTTCTGCACAATCTGCCCTTCCCGTGCAGGATTCAAACCCCCATGGTTCTGGGAACCTAACCTGCAGTGCTGCCTCCATCAGCATTCACAAATCCTAGATACACTTTGCAACACACCCGCCAGGCACACCAGTGGGCTGCTTAAGCAGGAATAAGGCCGCCCACCTAGGGGTCATACAGGAAGGTGGGAGATGTCAAGAGAGTCGAGAAGGAACCCTCGAGCTGTGAGGAGCTCTGAGGAAGCTGAGAGTTGTAGCTCCCAGGGGAGAAGCAGACTAGGTCGCAGATGGTGGTCTGGACCTAGAGGAGTCGGACCCCCGGTTGCAGGGGATTGAGGCTAGGTGCCTGGAACCCGTCAAGGAGGACAGTCTGCAGCCTAGTCCTATCACCGGTCCAGGGGCGAAGGCAAGACGGGGTACATGGACCCTAGGTTGGAGAAGCTTCAGGCAACCTGGCAATTACCCTGCGGAGGACAGGGCCTTTACAGACTGTTCTCATGAAGCTCAGAGATCGGGGGCACTAGCGCAACGAGGGGGATAGGTCTTTCCTAGCAAGCGGCCCACTGAAATCTCAAGCGTGAGGTCCTGAGAGCAGGGTCCTTCACTTAGCCACAGTGGGGAGTGGGGCCTGGAAAGCTCCAGGCTACCGGGCCACTACAGACCATTTAAATTGTGTGCCAGGAGGCAGGTTACAGACCACCGGCAGTGCTGCAGGGGACAAGACCCGGACGAGCTCCCCTCGAGAGGCAACGGCAGCAAGAGACTTGGTTTACCCTGTTGTCAGCGTCTGCTTCCTTGCTGAGTGAGTACCCGATTGACCCCTGCACTGCGTCCCCGCATCTCCATCCAGAGTCCCGGGGCCTACCCCTACCCGTATAGGGTAACGTCATCTTGCTGCCCCACTCCATCAACCTGGGTACTCCCAGTTACCGCACACCATGGGTGGCGTCACGAACTACACCCATCCCCTGTAAATAACTCCCTTCTACATTTGAGTGTGGCCCCTAGCCCCCGGGTCCGGAGACCCTCGAGCCACGAGTAACCATCGCTCCCGGATCCGAGCGGTTCGATCCGCTGCAGGGGCGGCACACTTGTACCGGTAGGAAGCGCTGCAGTGCTACAGAATAACTTCTCACCGACGGTGTTTCCAATCCATGTAGCATTGTCTCCTATTTCCCAGGTCTGTGGGATTATCATGTAGATGTGACATTCGCATGGATCTCAGTGATCAGGGCCGTCGTTTGATGTTCTACACATGCTCCTCGTCCCCACAAAGGTTTGGATGAAATGCTGAAACTTTGCAGCGCGATGGTCTCGGAGGAGAACGTAGACCGCGCAGTTTACTTTGAACTGACATTGTTTATTTCTAACATTTACAGAAATAAACAGGAAAATCTTTTCAACACTAACAATCGGATTTGATTCCTGATGCTTTCTGGCAACAAATCACATCTTCTCTCAAGCGTCAAGTGCAGGGTATGTAAATACTTGACATGAGAGTCTATAGATCTGCAAAGCTTTAATGCACTTAATGATGCCAAATTGTGTTAGTGTACAGGAGACGTACATGAGATACATGGAGGAAGACCATTAGGCTCCATTTTCTGCTTTGTCGGAAAGATATGGATTTAATGGGTGTCAATCTCAATTGAGGCGCTGGATGATAAGCACAATTCTGCAATACAGTCCATCAGGGTAGGGTCCGGATAATACCGTGCACCATCTGCGGCTATAAAGGTGGGAGGGCTGAGAAGTAAGACATTGGACCCCAAAGCAAACCTTGGAATTGGGGCCTCTGGCCGCCATGAGTATCATAAATGCAAATGTCATGATTATTATGGGATTTGCTAATAATTAAAATAAGCCAACTAACGGAGGAAGAAAAGGAGCAAACTCATGTTTGGCGACTCTTCACCACCCAATCCCCAAAATAGCTGTATGGCTTCCACTATGGCAAGTACACTTGAAATAAATTGTGACATGTGTAAAATACAATTGCATTTAGCAGAATATATGGACATTTGCTTTTCTTTTGCTAGGATCCCCAACGACTGGCTAAGGGCTCATGCAGTCGTCCATGCAAATTGGTCTGATCTGAGACTGCAAGGCACAGACTGGCCTCGGGTCTCCTGACCGGAGCATGGCATCTCCATATATTTCTATGAGTCTGTGATGCTCGGCTTGGGAGAACCACGGACAGTCTGTGCATTGTCTTCCAGGTGGCATGGACATCTGCATGCACCCTAATAGAGATAGCTCAGATTTGATCTTATTGACTGAAATGGATCCATAACAGATTCTAAAGCCCCATTTACACGCAACAACATTGCTAACGAGATGTCCTTGGGGTCACGGAATTCGTGACGCACATCCGGCGTCGTCACCGACGTCGTTGCGTGTAACTGCTCCGAGCGAGTGTTAACGATCAAAAATACTCACCTTATCGTTGATCGATGACACGTCGTTCATTTTTAAAATCTCGTTGGTCGTTGTGGACACAGGTTGTTTGTCGTTCCTGAGACAGCACACATCTCTATGTGTGACACCCTGGGAACGACGAACAACAGCTTACCTGCGTCCATCGGCAACGAGGTGGGCGTGTCATTAATCCGGCTGGTCACCGCCCCTCCGCTTCTATTGGTCGGCCGCTGTGTGACGTCGCTGTGAGGCGCACGAACCTCCCCCTTAAAGAAGAGGTTGTTCGCGGCCCACAGCGACGTCGCTAGGAAGGTAAGTACGTATAACAGGTGTTAGCGATATTGTGCACCACGGGCAGCGATTTGCCCGTGATGCACAAATGACGGGGGCGGGTACAATCGCTAGCGATATCGCTGCGTGTAAACCAGCCTTTAGTGTGAAAGCCACCTACATTGCATTGCTTTTGCAATCTGGAGCTGAGAACAACTCATTCAGGAATTACAGCTCTGGGAAGTGCCAGGTGTTTAAAGCATGCCAATCTGATATTAATGACTTATCAGTAGAATAGAGGACAGACTGGACGCAGATCTCCTGACCGGAGCATGACATCTTCATATATTTCTATGAGGCTATGACGCTCGGGTTGGGAGAGCCGCAGCCAGTCTATACATTGCCTTCCGAGATCAGACCGAACTGCATGGACATCTGCATGAGCCCTAATAGAGATAGCTCAGATCTGATCCTATTGAATCCAGTGGATCCACAACAGATTTTAATGGATACCCCCGTACCTCCATTCTGAAGGCCACCTACCTTGCATTGCTATTGCAATCTGGATCTGAGAACAACTGATCTAGGAATTCTCGCTCCAGGGAATGCCAGGTGTCCAAACCACACCAATCTGATATTAATGACCTATCCTTGGAATAGAGGACAGACTGGACAGAGGTTTCTTGACCGAAGTATGACATCTTCATATATGTCTATGAGACTGTGACACTCGGGTCAAGAGAGCCACGGCCAGTCTTTGGATTGCCATCAGAGATCAGAGTGAATTGCATGGATATTTGCATGAGCCCTATTAGAGATAGCTCAGATCTGATCCTCTTGAATCCAATGGATCCATAACAGATTTCAATGGATACACAAATTATTTCAGTGTGACGTCCACCTACCTTGCATTGATATTGGGGCGGCACGGTGGCTCAGTGGTTAACACTGCAGTCTTGTGGTGGCTCAGTGTTTAGCATTATAGTCTTGTGGTGGCTCAGTGGTTAGCACTGCAGTCTTGTGGTGGCTCAGTGGTTAGCACTGTAGTCTTGTGGTGGCTCCGTGGTTAGCACTGCAGTCTTGTGGTGGCTCAGTGGTTAGCACTGCAGTCTTGTGGTGGCTCTGTGGTTAGCACTGCAGTTTTGCAGCGCTGGGGTCCTGGGTTCAAATCCCACCAAGGACAACATCTGCAAGGAGTTTGTATGTTCTCCCCGTGTTTGCGTGGGTTTCCTCCGGGTTCTCCGGTTTCCGCCCACACTCCAAAGACATACTGATAGGGAATTTAGGCTATGTGCGCACGTTGCGTACAAGCCCTGCAGAAATTTCTGCAGCGATCTGAAGAGCACATGTGTGCTTTAGATCGCTGCAGAAATGTCCGTAGTGAGCGCCGATTCCATGCGCTCTGCCTGCAGCTCCTGCCATAGACAGAGCAGGAGCTGCCAGCAAAGCGCAGGAAAGAAGTGACATGTCACTTCTTTTTGCGCAGCGCTTCGGCAGTAGCCGAAGCGCTGCGCTCTTAGACGCCACGTGCGCACGGCCCCTGCACAATCTCCATAGACTGTGCAGGGGCCGCAGGACGCATGCAGTTACGCTGCGCTACAAAGCGCAGCGTAACTGCATGTTTTTACGCAACGTGCGCACATAGCCTTACACTGTGAGCCCCAATGGGGACCGTGTTGCTGATGTATGTAAAGCGCTGCCGAATATATTGGTGCTATATAAAAATAAAGATTAATATTATTAAGAATGTTATTGCAATCTGGAGCAACTGATCCAGGAATTCCAGGACAAGGCATCCAAACCACACCAATCTGATATTAATGATCTGTCCTTAGAATAGAGGACAGGTCATCAATACCATTGTAGTGGAACAGCCCTTTAAGGAGTCCAAATTGAATACATTGTTGCAACATGCTAGCAAAACTCTCACACATTAAAACAACTAGATGGTCTTCCAGATATAAAGACAGCTAGCATAAACCTCTCCCAGCAGAATATCACAAAATCACATTTTTCTTCAACCATGATTATCTTGTAAACTTTATTTGGGATATGTTGAACTATTAAGAAAAATACGGTACAGTGGGGACCTATCTGTTTTTTCATAATAGGCGGTATCTCATACATGTCATAAAAAGGAGATAATTACAAATGTATGATAGATGCAGGTCCCACTGCAGGTATTCACATCTATATCTCTTGCCATTTAGGAATAAAGAAGTGATCCACATATATACATCGCTCTTCCTTCATTTGTATGCATGTTCCAAAAAAGCAAGCGATTTTTGGAAACTTGCAAACAAATGAATGGCGAGGGCCACCATTTTACTGACAGAGCTACCTTCTGAATATAGATGCAGGTCTGGAAAAAAGGGTGAAATGGACCTTCCCAAATGAACAAAAATATGTATTTAGTCTTCTATATTAGTACAAATCCATAAAAAAAATTGCAAACAGATGAGTTCATATAGTAAAATAGACTGACGCGTTTACACCTGTGGCATATACCGGTAGTATATTCTGTGGAAGAACGAGATAGGACAACCCTTTAGTTAAAATCGCCAATCTGACTGTAGCACAGAGGGTCCACTACTGCCTCACACCATCAAAGGGGTCAGTAGGATTATGGGCGGGAAAAGATGAGAATGTTCATTCCATTAACTAGCTGACATGTGACTATAATCTTCCAGGGCTTACAGCAACATGCATATTATGGGGGAGGAAAGGGGTGAATATTCATTCCATTAACTAGCCGCCAAGTGAGTATAAACGTCCAGGACTTACAGCAACATGCATATTATGGGGGAGGAAAGGGGTGAATATTCATTCCATTAACCAGCCGGCATGTAAGTATAAACGACCAGGGCTTACAGCAACGTACATATTATGGGCGAGGAAAGGGGTGAATATTCATTCCATTAACTAGCCGGCATGTGACTATAAGCGTCCAGGGCTTACAGCAACGTACATATTATGGGCAAGGAAAGGGGTGAATATTCATTCTATTAACTAGCTGGCATGTAGGTATAAACAACCAGGGCATACAGCAATATACATATTATGGGGGAGGAAGGGGTGAATATTCATTCCATTAACCAGCTGGCATATGAGTATAAACGTCCAGGGCTTACACCAATGTACATATTATGGTGGAGGAAAGGGGTGAATATTCATTCCATTAACTAGCCTTCATGTGAGTATAAACGTCCAGAGCTTACAGCAACGTACATATTATGGGTGAGGAAAGGAGTGAATATTCATTCCATTAACTAGTCTTCATGTGAGTATAAACGTCCAGAGCCTACAGCAACGTACATATTATGGGGGGATGAAAGGGGTGAATATTCATTCCATTAACTAGCCGGCATGTGAGTATAAACGTCCAGGGCTTACAGCAATGTACATATTATGGGGGAGGAAGGGGTGAATATTCATTCCATTAACTAGCCGGCATGTGACTATAAGCGTCCAGGGCTTACAGCAATGTACATATTATGGGCAAGGAAATGGGTGAATATTAATTCCATTAACTAGCCGGCATGTGATTATAAACGACCAGGGCTTACAGCAACGTACATATTATGGGGGGATGAAAGGGGTGAATATTCATTCCATTAACTTGCCGGCATGTGACTATAAACGTCCAGGGCTTACAGCAATGTACATATTATGGGGGAGGAAAGGGGTGAATATTCATTCCATTAACTTGACGGCATGTGAGTATAAACGTCCAGGGCTTACAGCAACAATGGGTAAGGAAAGGAGTGAATATTCATTCCATTAACTAGCCGGCATGTGAGTATAAACGACCAGGGCTTACAGCAACGTACATATTATGGGGGGATGAAAGGGGTGAATATTCATTCCATTAACTTGCCGGCATGTGACTATAAATGTCCAGGGCTTACAGCAATGTACATATTATGGGGGAGGAAAGGGGTGAATATTCATTCCATTAACTTGACGGCATGTGATTATAAACGACCAGGGCTTACAGCAATGTACATATTATGGGGGAGGAAAGGGGTGAATATTCATTCCATTAACTTGATGGCATGTGACTATAAACGTCCAGGGCTTACAGCAATGTACATATTATGGGGGAGGAAAGGGGTGAATATTCATTCCATTAACTTGACGGCATGTGACTATAAACGACCAGGGCTTACAGCAACAATGGGTAAGGAAAGGAGTGAATATTCATTCCATTAACTAGCCGGCATGTGAGTATAAACGACCAGGGCTTACAGCAACGTACTATACATATTATGGGGGAGGAAAGGGGTTATTTTGTCAACATCCCCTACTAATAAAAAGGGATGGTTTATAGTGGTCACCAAACATTAGAAACAATGGCACAATTACAATAAATGTGCAGCTTGTTCTGATCTGTGATCCAAACTGACCTCTTTATATCCATTTTTGCTATTCCATTTTATTTTTTTGTTATACTGCTCGTTCAACCTTGACAGATTTAATACATTGTAATTATTATTTTTGGAAAGATGTAATATGTGAGACAATGTTCCTCGGGGCTACATGTTATTAAGCTTGTTATGTACTGTTACTAAAGAGGAAATACCAATTATCATATCATTTAGTGGAGCAAAATATTATCCTTCTTTCATGAGTAACTACTTCCTTGAAGTTTATTCAAGTGTTTATTACCATTTAATGTAATATTGCTTCTTGGAGGTATCCATTACACTGATAGATTCAGCAGGAAATTAGCTATGTCTCCATCATGTCTTGCAAGAAAATTCATATGATTTTCTCTGCTTTTTATTTGTATCATTTAAATGACTTGGACGGCATTCAGATAATACTTGAAGAAGGTCAGAGCTGAAGAAGGGAATTTTGTGGTCTTGAAGTTTCAAATAAATGACTACAGGCAAGAAAAGACGAAACCTAATGTTAACACCAAGGTTGGATCTGTAATACCAAGGTTGTCAGTAATTTGATTGCAAACCTTAAAAAAATATGGAAGTTGTTGAGAAAGGAAAAAAAAAAGAAAGAATATACGAGTGAATTCGATTTTATGAGATTCCGTCTAGGGGAGAAAAAGTGTCCATAAATAATATGATAAACTGTACATTAGAGGAGCAGGAGAGGGAATCGTTAATTGTGAAACTTTAGGAAATGGTCGTTTCATTAATTAAATCTGTTTTTTAACACATTATGTATCCACGTCTGCGGGATGAGACATGAATGTAAAGAGCTGGAATTCGCCACAAGGAAACTCACCTCTGATGATTTATAGGTGACTTTTCGTGAGAACCCTACCCCCTTCAAATTTTGTATAGATTTATATTCTAACAATAGATGACATATTCCTGAGATAATAGGTTTCAATTTATTTTTTTGAGACTAAATGCAAAATCTGTCACTGATCCCCACATACCATGGACCTTTATAATATTCATGTCTTCCTATGTGTCCGAGGGTCTATATGCATTGGCTAAAGATGTAGGTTCCTTACTAGTGTTGAGCGAGTATGCTTGTCACTACTCGGTACTCGCACGAGTATCACTGTACTCGGGCTACTCGGCGGGTACCGAGTAATTTCGCGATACTCGTGCTGTACTCGTGGTCTTCATGTTGGCGCTCTTTTTAGAGCCAGCCCTTATGCAGGGATTGGCTGGCAGACCGCAATGCCACAGCCCTGTTACTTGTGGAATTGCAGTGATTGGCCGGCCCTCACAGAATGACCGTGCCTTTAGCCCGACACTTCCCCGCTCGGCTACGGCCCCTCCCGCACTCCACTCCGCGTGTATATATATATGCCCGCTTACACACACACGCACGTTTTTTTTTTTAATTTACAGTTTTATGGTTTCTACATGCTGCCGGTGGTCATTTCACAAAAATACTCGGGTCTCCCATAGGATAACATTGGGCTCGGTGCTCGGGCCGAGTACACGAGTATCTTGGGATGCTCGGCCCAAGCCTCGAGCACCCGAGCTTTTTAGTACTCGCTCATCACTATTCCTTACCTTTGCTGTTGGTTTGACATACCCTGCGATGAGTGACACAAGGTCATGAGCTTGTAAAACAAAACATAATTTTATGATATTCTGTCGGGAGAGGTTTATGCTATATGTGTCTGTGTGAAGTTACCCTGTGGCTGAGGTGTGAGGTCACCCTGTGGCTGAGATATAAACTAAGGTTCTGCCTTATTTATGCTCTGTTTGACAATGCCGAAGATGTGATGCATGAGATGACCAGATTGTACAGAAAAATCATGATTTTGTGATATTCTGTCAAGAAAGGTATATGCTATATGTGTATGTGTGAGGCCACCCTGTGGCTGAGATGTAAACTAAGGTTCTTCCTTACCTTTGCTTTTGGCTTGAAGTAGCCCAAGATGCGAGGCACAAGATCGATTATGTGATATTCTGTCGGGAGAGGTTTATACTATATGTGTGTGAAGTTACCCTGTGGCTGAGTTGTGAGGTCACACTTTGGCTGAGATATAAACTAAGGTTCTGCCTTATTTATGCTTTTGCTTTGACATAGCCCAAGATGTGATGCATGAGATGACCAGCTTGTAGAGTAAAATCATGATTTTGTGATATTCTGTCAAGAGATATTTATACTATATGTGTCTGTGTGAAGCCAACCTGTGGCTGAGATGTAAACTAAGGTTCTTCCTTACCTTTGCTCTTGGTTTGAAATAGCACGAGATTAGCTGCACATAGTGACCAGCTTGTTAAATACAGTAAAACATTATCTTATGATATTCTGTTGGGAGATGTTTATACTTTTTGTGTATGTGTTAGGCCACTCTGTGGCTGAGATGTAAACTAAGCTTCTTCCTTATGTTTCCTTTTGGCTTCACATAGCCCAAGATGAGAAATATGAGGTGTCAAGCTTGTAAAAAAACCCCCATGATTTTGGGATATTCTGTCAAGAGATATTTATACTATATGTGTCTGTGTGAGGTTGCCCTGTGGCTGAGGTGTGAGGTCACCCTGTGGCTAAGATGTAAACTAAGGTTCTTCCTTACCTTTGCTTTTGACTTGACACAGCCCAAGATGAGAGGTATGCGATGACAAGCTTGTAAAAAGAAAACATGATTTTGTGATATTCTGTCAAGAGATATTTATACTATATGTGTCTGTGTGAGGTCACCCTGTGGCTGAGATGTAAACTAAAGTTCTTCCTTACCTTTGCTCTAGGTTTGACATAGCCTGAGATTAATTGCACAAAGTGACCAGCTTGTAAAATGCAGTAAAACATTATCTTATCATATTCTGTTGGCGGATGTGTATACTATTTGTGTTTGTGTCAGGCAACCCTGTGGCTTAGATGTAAACTAATGTTCTTCCTTACCTTTACATAGCCCAGGATGAGAGACACAAGATCACCAGCTTGTAAAGCAAAACATGGTTTTGTGATACTCTGTTGGGAGATATTTATACTATTTGTGTCTGTTTGAGGCCATCCTGTAGCTGAGATATACACGAAGGTTCTTCCTTACCTTTGCTCTTGGTTTGACATAGACCGAAATTAGTTGCACAAAGGGACCAGCTTATAAAATACAGTAAAACATTATCTTATGATTTTCTGTTATATCAGGATGGGATTAGGATGGGGATATTATTAGAGGATGGGATTAGGATGGGGACATTATTGCAGGATGGGATTAAGATGGGGGATATTATTATAGGATGGGATTAGGATGGGGACAGAATTGCAGGATGGGATTAGGATGGGGGACATTATTACAGGATGGGAATAGGATGGGGACATTATTGCAGGATGGGATTAAGATGGGGGACATTATTACAGGATGGGATTAGGATGGGGAACATTATTACAGGATGAGATTAGGATGGGGAACATTATTACAGGATGGGATTAGGATGGGGGACATTATTACAGGATGGGAATAGGATGAGGAACATTATTACAGGATGTGATTAGGATGGGGGACATTATTACAGGATAGGATTAGGATGGGGATATTATTAGAGGATGGGATTAGGATGGGGATATTATTACAGGATGGGATTAGGATGGGGACATTATTACACGATGGGATTAGGACGGGTATATTATTACAGGATGAAATTAGGATGGGGAACATTACTACAGGATGGGATTAGGTTGGGGATATTATTAGAGGATGGGATTAGGATGGGGACATTATTACAGGATGGGAGACATTATTGCATGATGGGATTAGGATGGGGATATTATTATAGGATGGGATTAGGATGGGGACAGTATTGCAGGATGGGATTAGGATGGGGGACATTATGAGAGGATGGGAATAGGATGGGGAACATTATTACAGGATGTGATTAGGATGGGGATATTATTAGAGGATGGGATTAGGATGGGGACATTATTACAGGATGGGATTAGGATGGGGACATTATTACAGGATGGGATTAGGATGGGGGACATTATTACAGGATGTGATTAGGATGTGGGGCATTATTACAGGATGGGAATAGGATGGGGAACATTATTACAGGATGTGATTAGGATGGGGATATTATTAGAGGATGGGATTAGGATGGGGACATTATTACAGGATGGGATTAGGATGGGGACATTATTACAGGATGGGATTAGGATGGGGGACATTATTACAGGATGTGATTAGGATGTGGGGCATTATTACAGGATGGGAATAGGATGGGGAACATTATTACAGGATGGGATTAGGATGGGGACATTATTACAGGATGGGATTAGGATGGGGGACATTATTACAGGATGGGATTAGGATGGGGGACATTATTACAGGATGGGATTAGGATGGGGACATTATTACAGGATGGGATTAGGATGGGGACATTATTACAGGATTTGGCCAAATTTTACATTAGGGGTTTATAGGACCCTTGTTAAGCCCCTGCCCGTTACCTCTTCATGCTTGGTATTATTGTGCACCTCATTGTTTTGGAGGTCACACGTCTTGTATCACTTTATGGCTTGTTACATTGTTACATTTCTGCTGAGAATTAGAGATACATTTACGACTCCGGTGTTATTGGAAAAGTATTTCTCCATTAATCAGCCTGTGTATCCCTCCGACAGCCGTTATAAAGGGTTAAAATGTAATAAGAGCCGTCATTTTCCCCATAAAACAAACCCCTTCTGCGGAATAATCTCCCCGATGCTACAATCACAAATAACTGACACATCTCATTGTGCCGCCTGAACCTCAGCGTCACTTTGCAGCCGATATTTCAATATGGGGATGACAGAGATAAGTGGCGCGCGCTTATTGAGGCGTCGTCTGCGGATAATGATCTGCCGGCGACTACCAAATCTGCAAATAAAATTGTGTTCCAACCTCGCGCGTAACTCGGTTACGGCGCCTTAATTTATTTCTTAAGAAAGTTACGAACACCAAAAATCTGATTTTGCATGTGAATGTGCGCGAGGTAAAGCCACTTACAATGTGTACCGCTATAATGTCATAAATTACCCCGGGTTATTGATGGCGCGCGCTGCTCCACAATCAATAATAAGGATTTTTTTTTTGTCTTTTCACTCGATGGTTGGAGAAGAGGATACGATTCTGCACCCGATCATTGCGCGCGCCGAGACTTTACACGTTAAATACATTTCAATCGCAGGAGGTTTATTTATCTCGTAATGGAGTATATACTGTTTATACTGCGACGTCTCAATCATGACCGAGCGCTGTATATACAATATATGATCATTTTCTGCACATTTCCTTCTTCTTGGAAGACTTTTTTAATAAACTACTTGCCGTGTTACGTAGATATTGCAAATACTCCTGAGGCCTCAGAAATGCAGCCGTGATCCTGAGAAAGTTCAAATTTACTATTATGACCATGATGTATCATACAATCCTATATCCTGTGAGTCCTTATATACAGCATTCTAGAATACTGTATACAGTGTGTCCACCCATATCCTGTCCACCACCATTAACTTGAGAACGGCGGCACCTATAGGCATGGAAGTGGTATCTAGGTATAGTAAAGTAGCCATGTGCTACGCAATGAAACCACCTATAGCGCCACCTGGTGGAAAACAACGGAGTTTGCATTTTTATCTCGAAAACGGAACGAGATAGAGAAAAAAATGGAATAACAATGTTGTAGGGCATAATCAATTCAATATGAATCGACACTTTGCATACAGAAATGCTATGATTAGAACGTGTAAACCTCACAAGGCTGCGGACGTGAAGCGATACCTCATGGAGACCTTGCTACAAGTCATTGGGTATGGTGGCTGTATGGAGTGGCCTCCGCTCACCTGACCTGACCCCATTGGACTTCTTTCTGTGAGGCCACATCAAACAGCAGGTGTATGCGACCCCTCCACCAACATTGCAGGACCTACGGCCACGTATCACAGATGCTTGTGCAAACGTGTCCCCTACCATATTGCACAACGTGCAGCAGGATACAGTATGCTGTGCAGAGGCCAGATGTGCATTGCAGCTGACGGGGGCCACTTTGACCATCAAAGGTAAATGAGCGCCATATGTGTGACTAGCATTCAATGTTTTGGGGGGGTCATGGGTTTCATATCATAGCATTTCTGTATGCAAGGTGTCGATTTGTATTGAATTGATGATGTCCTACAATTTTGTAATTCATTTTTTTTCTCTATCTCGTGCTGTTTGAGATAAAAATGCTAACTCCGTTGTTTTCCACCAGGTGGCGCTATAGGTGGTTTCATTGTGCAGCGCATGGCTGCTTTACTATACCTAGACACCACTTCTATGCCTATAGCTGCCGCTGTTCTCAAGTTAATGGTGGTGGACAGGATATGGGTGGACACACTGTATACTGTTTATACTGCGATGTCTCAGTCATGACCGAGCACTGTATATACAATATATGATAATTTTCTGCACATTTTCTGTTTCTTGGAAGAATATTTGAATAAACTACTTGCCGTGTTATGTAAAAATTGAAAGTACTGCTGAGGCCTCAGAAATACAGCCGTGATCCTGAGAAAGTTGAAATTTACTATTATGACCGTGATATAACATATATAGCTATAAAATCTTAATACAAAATGGACCTATAATCAGATTCACAAATAAAATGGCACCCATTGTTAAATAGATATTTTTGAACTGATGAGGCTGGTATACTAACTATGAAAAAAATCAATTGAAGAATGGCTGTAAATTCCTCAATCTTGACCCACTCAGCCCAATTGACAGCTCTCCAGTTGCCCTCCTTGCTGCTGCTGCTGAATCTGCACCATGTAGTCTGATTGATAGCTCATACTGTTCCTCCTCCCTCCTGCGGTTGAATCTGCACCTACCTAACCTGATTGACAGCTCATGAATCCTTCCTCCCTGCTGCTGAATCTGCCCCAACCTAGCATGATTGACAGCTTCTCAAACCCTCCTCCCTGCTGTTGCTAAATCTGCCAAAACCTAGCCTGATTGACAGCTCCTCAATTATTCCTGCCTGCTGCTGAATCTGCACCATCTAACCTGTTTAACAGCCCTGAATTTGAACCACATAGCCTGTTTGACAGTTCCTCAGTGTCCCTCCTCCCTGCTGCTGAATCTGCACCATCTAGCCTGATTGACAGCTCCTCAATGTCCCTCCTCCTTGCTGCTGCTGAATCTGCACCCATGAAACCTGATTGAGAGCTCTTCAATGTCTCTCCTTCCTGATGCTGCTTATTCTCTGCCTACCTATTTTGATTTACAGATCCTCAACGTTCCTCCTCCCTACTGCTGCAAAATACCACATGTAACCTGAATGACAGTTCCTCAGTATTCCTCTTCCCTGCTGCTGCAGAAAATCCTCACACGTATCCTGATTGTTGGCTCCTGCTGTGTATCTTGATTGACAGCTCTTCAATATCTCTCCTTCCTGCTGAGGAATCCCTCCTCTACCTTTCTTGATTGGCAGCTCCTCAGTGTTCATCCTCCATGCTGCTGCAGAATATCTTCTCATGTAGCCTCATTGAGAACTCCTGTTATGTATCCTGATTGTCTGCTCTTAAATATCTCTACTACCTGCTGCTGAATCCCTCCCCACCTAAGTTGATTGACAGCTCCTCAGTGTTCCTCCTCCCCGCTGTTGCAGAATATCTTCTTATATAGCTTGATTTCAATGCTGGAGAGGAGAGACTCCAGCAATGCCATGCTGCTGCTGAAGGAATAGATTGTAAATTTTCAATCAATTATTTTTTATTTTAAACAGGTCTATACGTTTCAGAGGTCAAAAGCCCCCTTAATCAGGGCAAAGGAAAAATAAACATTGCATTGAATAACAGCTCCTCAGTGTTCCTCCTCCCTGCTGCTGCAAAATATCCTCTTACTTTGCCTGATTGACAACTCCTCAATGTTTCTCTTCCCTCCTGCTGCAGAATATCCTCACATATGGCCTAATTGATGGCTCCTCAGTGTCCCTCCTCCCTGATGATGCTCAGATATCACACTGCTCAGTATAAGCTGCAGTCGTCAGTCAGACTGGGTGGATGTAAACTATGCCTACGACTGTGCGGGGCATCATACTGTAAATGGATGGGACTATAGGGCATCAGACTGTGTGTGGGGGACTGCACAAACTCTCTGTCAAAACGAGCTCACTGATGGATTCTCATTTATCTCATTCTGCAACTAACAATAGGCAGGAAACCAAAAGAGCCTGTATACCCCTTTTTTTGAGAAATGTGTTGTTTTTATCCCAAAATATATGCATATGCATAAAAAAATAAAAAGAAACCCCCATAAGTGTAAATATCATAATTATGATCATAATTTCATTTTACTCATTAGTCAGAAGGTGGTGACAATGAGCATGGTAGAAAAATCCTGCTCCCTGATTCCTGATGCATGATGGGAGTGACAGTAAAAAGTAAAAGAGCAAAAAAAAAAAAAATACAATTTATCATTTTTTTATTATTATTTCATCGCATTCTAATGTTTTCTGTTGTCATTGACTTAATATCAATGTGACCAGCGTCGCCTTTGATCTGTAGATGACGATAGAATTGGCCTTTACTTTGCTGGTTTGCATTTATATATATATATATATATATATATATATATATATATATATATATATATATATATATATATATATATATATATAGATACACATAGTCCAAACATCCTATTTGTTTAGGAATCAGAGCAAGTAAAAAGGAGAACAATGGGATTTATACAATGGCAGATAACTGAAAGTCCTAGTATGATGGGAGAAAAGTCTGACAAATGTGTGAATAAAAAAAAAAAAAAATTAAAATAAAAAAGTATAGGAGTCCCTTGTATACACATATACACATGGAAATATGCACAGTTCACCAGGCATTAAATTCATCATCGTATATATACACATACATATAAATATATATATATCCATTATATATATATATATATATATATATATATACACATATATATACACATATATATACATATATATATGCATATATATATATATATATATATATATATATATATATATACACATATATATATACATAAATATATATATATATATATGTATATATGTGGGTATATATATATATATATATATGTGTGTGTGTGTATATATATATATATATGTATATATCTATATATATTTATATATATATATATATATATATATTTGATGACAGGCACATAAATACACAATAAATATTTCCTTAGTCTTTTCCGTATATATTACGTATGTAAGCGAATTTACCAAGTCTCCCCGGCTGTGATGTTCTATACTTGTCGGATTAATTATAATGTAAATGTGACATTAGGGAGGACCTTGAGAATAAATTGAGCTCAAACTACTCTGTGCACTCCTCAGACTTGACTACCCTTTATTGCCATCTTTCAGCATTATTGCTGTAGCCTGCCGGTTTAATTGTTTCAATATATGGAGGGCTAACTCCTTTCACGACTTAATTATTGTTCATAAGAAAGGAGACAGCAAGTCATGAGCTTTGTTTCCGAGAACGCTGGATGTAAATATGTGGCTGCATCGTGGCGGTAGAGAAAACGATCTGTTTACCTACCGCTGCTAAGACTTAAATAGGCACAAAAGAAAAAAAATAAATAAATTATGTGAAATCCCAGGATCGTCTAAGCCATGTGGACAGAAATGTGTGGGACACAACTTTTTTTTACCATTGAAAATTAAAAGTAATAATTGCATAATGTTACTTAAATAATAGTGTCATATAGTCATTAAATAATACTGCCTTACATTGCAAAATATAGTAATGCCTTGCAGTGCCTAAATAATGCTGATATACAGTTCAACCCTTTATATTGTAATGCCACGCAATGTCTAAATGAAAGTGTTATAAAGTGCATAAATAATAGTGCCATATGGTAACTAAATAATACTGCTATACAACACAAAATTTAGTAGTGCCTAAATAATGCTGATATACAGTAGAACCCATAATAGAGTAATGACACAATGCTTAAATGAAAGTGTCATAAAATGCATAAATAATAGTGCCATATGATGACTAAATAATACTGCCATACAATGCATAATTCACTATAGTAATGCAGCGCCTATATAATACTGCCATACATCCGATAAAATAATAATGCCATGCAATAAATAAGTAAATAATAATGTAATATAATGCCTAATTATAGTGTGATATTAGGACTACATAATACTGCCATACAACCCATAATATAATAATGCCACACAATGCCTAAATGAAAGTGTTATAAATTGTATAAATGATAGTGCCACATGGTGACTAAACAATACTGACATACAATGCATAATGTACTATAGTCATCCTGTACAGTGCCTAAATAATACTGCCTTAAATCCCATAAAATAATAATGGCACGCAATACCTAAATAATGGCGTTATATAATGCATAATTAATAGTGTGATATCGGGACTACATAATACTGCCATATAGTGCATAAAATAGCAATGATGTGCAATGCCTAAATGAAAATGTTATAAAGTCTATAAATAATTGTGTCATATAGTGATTAAATAATAATGCTGTACATTGCAAAATATAGTAATACCTTGCAGTGCCTAAATAATGCTGCTATACAGTACAACTCGGAGACTAAACAATACTGACATACAATGCATAATACACTATAGTAATGCTGTACAGTGCCTAAATAATACTGTAGTGCATCCTATAAAATAGTAATGCCATACGTTACCTAACTAATAGTGTTATATAATGAATAAATAATAGTGTGATATTGGGACTACATAATACTGACATGTAACCCATAATATAGTAATGCCACACAATGCCTATATGAAAGTGTTATAAAGTGCATAAATGATAGTGCCATATGGAAACTAAATAACACTGCAATACAATGCATAATGTACTATAGTAATGTTGTCCAGTGCCTAAATAATACTGCCATACATCCCATAAAATAATAACGGCACACAATACCTAAAAAATAGTGTTATATAATGCATAAATAATAGTGTGATATTGGGACTACATAATACTGCCATACAGCGCATGATATAGTAATGCCATGCAATAGCTAAATGAAAGTATTATATAGTGCATAAATGATAGTATGATATGGAGACAAAACAATACTGCCATATAATGCATAATTCACTCTAGTAATGCTGTACAGTGCCTAAATAATACTGTCATACATACTATAAAATGATAATGTCAAAGAATATATGAATAGTAGCGTTATATAATGCATAAATAATAGTGTGACATTGTGACTTCATAATACTGCTATACAACCCATAATATAGTAATGCCACGGAATGGCTAAATAAAAATGATAAGCAAATTTGCTGAAATTTTTATTTTATTTTACAATGTTACATTGCTTTGTTCCGTAAAGAAAAAAAATAATATATGATCCCTCAGCATTCCTCTGTCCCACTGCGTTGCTCCCAGGTGTCTTCTTCAGGCTGGACACTGGTGTGGTCTGTATTGGGCCATCTTTATCGTCTTCAATCACTCGAAATATTCAGTGTCTTCCGTTGTCCGCATCTTCGGAGCTCCCTGAGCGGACTCAGACATGACATTATGACGTCGTACAACGAACAACATAACATTGTGGCTTAGTCTGCAAAGGAGACCCTGAAGATGCCAGAAGACACTGAAGATGGCCCAGTGCAGACCACACCGGTGACCGAACAAAAAAAGATTGGTAATGGCTAGTGAGTATTCATTTTTGTTACATTTTAACCCCTTCAGTTTAAAAAATCAGTGCTTGGGATCTGGATTTGTGCAAACCGAAATGCAAAAATGTGGGATTGTATCATAATATAATGTTATGCAGTGCCTAATTCATAAAGCCACAATATGCATAATAGATTAATGCCATCAGTGCCTAAATAATACTGCCACAAACTGCATTATTGATATTTTTTATACGTTGCTTGCATAGTGCCATCATATTCCGTAATACTTTACATCATTATCACTGACCCCATTGGGGCTCCCAATCTACAGAATGGGGGAGGAAACCTGAGAACCCGGAGGAAACCCACACAAACACAGGTAGAACATACAAACTTTTTGCAGATATTGTCCTTGAGGGGATGAGAACCCAGGACTACAAAGTAACAATGCTAACCACTGAGCCACCATATAGTGCTAACCACTGAGTAACCGTACAGTGCTATAATAATAATAATTTTTATTTCTATAGCGCCAACATATTCCGCAGCGCTTTACAAGTAGAGTGGACATGTACAGACAATGAGACATTACAGAATAACAAAATTTGAATACCCAGAGGAGTGAGGGGCCTGCTCGTAAGCTACAGTCTAGGAGGAAATAGGGGAGACACAAAAGGTGAATGGGGGGAGAAAAGCTTGATATATATGGTCCAGCCATCAATTTAATAGGGGATTCAAAACCAGCTGCATGGAGCAGTCACCAGCCAGAATGTACAGAGTGTAAAAAACCTACAACCACTACCCACTGAGCCACAATACAGTACTAACTACTGAGTTATTGTGCAATGCAAATCACTGAGCTACCGTACAGTGCTAACTACTGAGTCACCATACAGTGCTAATCACCGAACCACCGTACAGTGCTGACCATTGAGCCACCATAAAGTGCCAACAACCGATCCACCATACAGTGCTGACCACTGAGCCACCATACAGTACTAACTACTGAGTCACTGTGCAATGCTAATCACTGAGCCACCATACAGTGCTAACTACTGAGTCACCATACAGTGCTAACCACCGAACCACCGCACAGTGCTAACCACTGAGCCACTATAAAGTGCCAACCAACGATCCACCATACAGTGCTGACCATTGAGCCACCATAAAGTGCCAACCACCGATCCACCATACAGTGCTGACCATTGAGCCACCATAAAGTGTCAGCAACCGATCCACCATACAGTGCTGACTACTGAGCCACCATACAGTACTAACCATTGAGGCACCGTACAGTGCTAACTACTGAGTCACCATACAGTGCTAACCACCGAACCACCGTACAGTGCTAACCACTGAGCCACTATAAAGTGCCAACCACCGATCCACCATACAGTGCTGACCATTGAGCCACCATAAAGTGCCAACCACCGATCCACCATACAGTGCTGACCACTGAGCCATCATAAAGTGCCAACCACCGATCCACCATACAGTGCTGACCATTGAGCCACCATAAAGTGCTGACCACTGAGCCACCATACAGTACTAACCATTGAGGCACCGTTCAGTGCTAACTGCTGAGTCACTGTACAATGTTAGCCACTGAGCCACTGTACAATCCACTGAGCCACTGTGCTGTATACAATATACAATAGTAGTTCTATAAAGTGTTTAAATATCACTACCATACAATGTATGAATACTGCCATCCAATGCCATATTATTATTATTATTATTATTATTATTATTATTATTATTATTAATAATAATAATAATAATAATAATACCGTATAAATCATAACATAGAAGGTAAAAGCTGGCTAAATAATACAGCAATACAATCCACATAATATGTAATGCTCTGTCATACACTGTGTAATATGTCAATGCCAGGCTATAGAATAGGATACTCATGCCGTACATAATATATAATTCGACCCGGCTGTGTGCGGTGGATTCAGATCAGTTGGGATAATGGTAAATGCCATCTTTGCCCATAGTAATATCTGTCCCTATAAGAGACAAGTAGCGGCTTTTATCATCAATATTCATTTATACTTTTGCTTTTTCCTTTTTTTCCATCCCCCGGAGAGCTGACGATTACACGAAGTCCGAAAGGATGAGATAAACAAAACTATGAAAGTTTATCAACTTTCACACACTTCCAAACGTCTGTTAGCTGTAATCCAGCCATGGAAGCCAAAGTACCAAGAGACGAGATCGATGGTTTTGGCTTCTAACAGTGACAGAAAGAGCCTGAGAATCTGCTCTAAACTCTCCAAATGCCTGAGAACGACGCAGCGTCCATAGTGGCAAATCGAGTAAAATTCCTCAAGATGTGGTGTAAAAATGAACGATGGAGAGAATATATGGCGTTGTCTGTAAAAAGGACATTTTTGCTGACTTGAGACATGAAGATTACATGGTCCAAAGTAGGTGGAGACCCAAACATCACATCAGTCCCAACAGAGGAGCGAGCGGGATTAGTGGACCCACTGGACCACAGGGGGACCTGGGCTTACCCTTTAGTGGGAGGGGCTTAACAAAGCGGACGCCAGGTACCACTCCCAGGGCAGTGTCCGGGACTGTGGCAGCTGAACTCCAAGAGAGGTGACAGACTCAGGAATAGACAGGTACAGGCAGGGTGACTAAGGCAGGTATGGACAGGAAAGGTGGACTCGCAGAGATAGACAGGTATGGGAAGGTAGGTACTAGAGACAGAAGAAAAAAGGAAGGATGTGGACCCAGCACCAATCCAGTAAAATTGTAAAAAATCCTTTATTGATATGCTTTAAACATGAGCCAGGAAACGCACTGTACAAAATTACATCACAGGTAAACTTTACGCGTTTTGGACTTAGTAATTAAAAGCAAAAGAGTCCTTAATCATAAAGACTGGAGACAGATGTGTCGCCAGGGGTTAAGGGGATACCCAGAACCGGGCCAAGGGGTTGCTTCTGGAAAGGGGATCACGGTGTCGTGACCCGGTCCGTGCTCCCTGGTTCCACAATAAAAAGGGGGGTTATGTTCGTGACGCCACCCGTGGAATGTGATCAGAGATGACCACCGCTGCTGCAGAACCTCCGGGGTGATGGAAGGCAGCTTGAGATGGGACGGCTCCCCACGGGTAGAGCCTTTTCCCCGGGGCAGTATGTTAGTCTATGGGGGGAGTGCAGGACACGAGCACAATAAACAGGCAGACTCACGGTTTTGCAGTTTCTTTGTCCTTTACTGATGATGTTATTCAGCAGAGTACTGTCCACGGAGTCTGTGAGGGGTTCAGGGTTTCTCCCACCCAGCCGGGCCGTTTTGGCTTCCTTGCCTGCACTGTGTGTCTGTGGCCCTGCTGATGTGTGAACTATGCAGCCGGCTCTGCTTCTGCTCTGCTCCTAGGTACCGACCTGACAGGCAACTCGAGTCCTTACTTGTATGTTCCTGAACTCTGCGTTTGTTGCTTGTGTCTGTGGTACAGATAGAGAATGTGCAATCCTCACTTCTCTGGTGTTCACTGTGCAGTATGTAACCTGCAGTCTCGGATCCAGCATCCGTTCTGTGTGCTCCACTGGGATGAACTCAGCAATGCTCTGTCTCCCAGGAATGTTCTTCTGTGCACACTTTCTCCTTTCCTCAGACCCTCAGCTAGGCCTGGAATTGGTCAGTGGATCCTGAGGTGAGCTAAAGCCAGCTTCCAACCTGCAGAGATCCTGTCTCCTCAGTGCTCTGCACTGAACTTCCAAACTGAAACTACTGACCATTTCCTCCCCCCAGCAGAATGTACAGGGAAGCAGCTTGGTCTCCCCCTTCTGGCCAGGAGGTCTTGGTGTTGTGTGTGGGGAGTTAACCCTTTGTGTTGTTACTGTGGCAACCCTGGGGTGCCACATTCCCCCTTAGTGAAGAACAGTACTCCGGGACTGTGAAACAAACAAACAAGTTATCAACAACAAGTGTATATATAAATACAGAGTCTCAAAAGGAAAAAGTACAAAAACCTTAAAGCTCAAAAAGAGTCCAAAATGTTCATAAATATATAAGTGTTCATACAGTATAGTCTCTGTAGGTACTGGGCTTTTGGTCTTAACGTTGCAATTAAATAAACATTTCAATCAACAAACACTTCTTAAAGGTGTCTCTACTCTGGTCGTAAGTGCAGTAGGCCTCACGGCCCTCGGGCCACCAACAATGTGATCAAGTTGTAACTCTCCGTGCTGCCACCTTACACCACTCTTCTCTCACCTTTACTGTACACTAAACTGTTACGGTTTTTCATATAAACATTATAACATATGTACATTTTATATGCAATTCCACATTAGTCTTTATATCTTGCTGGTATCTGACCCTGAGTACTACGCTGTGATCTGCGTACTGTTGGTGTACTGGGTGTACTTAGCATAATGGTGTGGGTGGAAGTGTACCTATTTGGTGTTTCTGGTACTTGTGAGGATGGGGGGCTGACTGTAGGACTGGCAAGCTCACTGGGACCAGGAATCTGTTCTTCCTCTACGGTTTCGACTTCCAGTTCTTCTTGTCTTGAGACTTCTTGTGGAATGGGTTCTGATTGTGGTTCCACCACTTGAGGGAAGGCGATCATTGGGACTACTACTGCTCCATAGTAATTTGGCCATGTTTTTGGGAAATCTCCTAAGACTGTATGGAACACATCTTCTTCCTTCTTGACAGGTTGTACCTGTATGGGTAAGGTGACTTCTGGTGTCTTCAGGGTTTCAGGACACGGTTTGAGTTGATCTCTTGACACGACAGCTGATGTCCTTCCTTCATCCTTACTGATGAGACACACTTTGGGATTATCCATACTGGATGGTAAGACTGTATATGGGGTGGTTTCCCACTGATTATCCAATTTGTTTGTGCGCCGTTTCCTCTTGAGAACTTGGTCACCAGGTTGCAATGGGGTTGCTAGAGCATGCTGGTTGAAGGTTCTCTCCTGTCTTCCCCTAGCTTGTTGGAGACTTTTCTCTACGCACTCTTGTACTTGGCGATACTGCTGCTGACGTAGGGTATCCCAATTGGATTCTTGAAGTTCCGCATCTGGCTTCAGAATTCCCATATCTAAATCAATTGGCAGTTTACCGGGCCTTGCACGCATAAGGTAAGCGGGGGTGCAGTTTGTAGAACTCACCGGGACATGATTGTACAAGTCCACTAGGTCTGGCAACTTCTCTGGCCATTGATTTCTTTCTGACTCTGGTAAGGTCTTCAACAGGTCAATCACAATATGGTTCATCTTCTCACATAAGCCATTTGTTTGGGGATGGTATGCTGTTGTGCGGATCTTTTTACAGCCATACATGTTGCAGAATTCTTGGAAAATCTGTGATTCAAAAGCTGGACCTTGATCTGCAAGGACTTGTTCTGGGTAACCATGGGGTCTGCAAAAGTACGTCTGGAATGCTTTAGCTGCTGTTCTAGCTGTAAGGTCTTTCACGGGTACCACCACTAAGAAGCGTGAGTAATGGTCCACGATGGTTAAGGCATAGACATAGCCGGACCGGCTTGGTGACAACTTGACGTGGTCTAATGCGACTAGCTCGAGTGGTTGCTTGGTTACTATGGACTGGAGTGGAGCTCTCTGGTTCTGTTGATCCTTTCTTCTGAGGTTGCACGGTCCGCATTTTCTACACCAATCTTCAATTGATTTTCTCATGCCAACCCAGTAGAATCTTTCTCTTAAGAGCACTTCCAACTTTTTCCAACCAAAATGACCAGCACCGTCGTGGTAAGCTTCCAGAACCATCTTGACGTCTCTCTTGGGCACGATGATCTGCCAGACCAACTCATGTGTTTTTGGATTGGTGTGCCTTCTACAGAGCTTCCCTTGGTACAGGAACAATTTACCTCTCTCCTTCCAGAGATGTTGTGTCTCAGCTGGGGCATTCTGATTAGGGTAAGCACCTTGTTGTGTAAGCAGTTCTTTCACTAGCTTCACAGCTGGATCACTGTCTTGTGTGTCAGCCCATCCGTGGTGTGCTAATGGGTTGAGAGTTGCCTGCTGTTGTTTTTGGTAGACACTCGGTTGATACTGTCCCACCTTAGGACGGTGAAAGGCTGGCAGCTCAATTTCTTCCAGTCCCTCCGGTTCCTCTTCCACGTTCCCCGAGTGTGGCATCCGGGATAAGGCATCTGCGTTCCCATTCTTGTGGCCTGCCCTGTACTTGATGACAAAGTTGTAGTTTGACAGTCGGGCTATCCATCGCTGTTCCAACGCACCTAATTTTGCAGAGTCCAGGTGGGTCAACGGATTGTTGTCAGTAAAGATGGTAAATTCTGCAGCTGCCAGGTAGTGTTTGAAATGCTCTGTTACAGCCCAAACTACTGCCAGTAGTTCTAACTTGAAGGAGCTGTAATTCTCTGGGTTTCTTTCTGAGGGCCGGAGCTTCCTGCTTGCAAAGGCAATAACTTTCTCCTTGCCTTCCTGCTTTTGAGACAATACTGCTCCCAGTCCTACGTTGCTGGCATCCGTGTACAAAATGAAGGGTTGATGGTAATCTGGATATGCCAGGATCTCTTCTCCTGTCAGTGCCCACTTCAACTTCTTAAAGGACTCTTCTCTCTCATCACTCCACTGGAAAGGAGGATTTCGGGCTGCAGACTTCTTTGACTGTCCTACCAGGATGTCTTGTAGGGGAGCTGCTAGCTTCGTGAACCCTTTTATAAATCTTCTATAGTAGCCTACCAGTCCCAGAAATTGCCTCACCTCTTTCACGCTGGTGGGTCTCGGCCAATCTCTGATCACGGTAACTTTTTCAGGATCTGGTGCTACCCCTTCTGAGCTCACGACATGTCCCAGGTACTGTACCCTTGGCTTTAGAAGGTGACACTTGGATGGCTTGATTTTCATGCCGTATCCGGATAAGGCTTCAAACACTTCTGCCAGGTCTTGTAGATGCTGTTCATAGGTCTTGGAGTAGACTATGACGTCATCCAGGTACAGGAGGACAGTTTCAAAGTTCTTATGTCCTAGGCAACACTCCATCAGTCGCTGGAAGGTTCCAGGTGCGTTGCAGAGTCCAAACGGCATACAATTGAACTCACAGAGGCCCATCGGCGTGGTGAATGCTGTCTTCTCCTTATCAGCCTCTGCCACAGGAACTTGCCAATACCCACTAGTCAGATCTAGGGTGGAAAAGTAAGTAGCGGATTTTAATGCAGCCAATGACTCTTCTATCCTAGGTAATGGGTATGCATCCTTGTGTGTAATGCGGTTGATCCGTCTGTAGTCTACACACATCCTCATGGTCCCATCTTTTTTCTTAACTAGCACTAGTGGGGCTGCCCAGGGGCTACAACTGTCTCTTATTACCCCTGCTTCTTTCATTTCTTTGAGCATGTCTTTGGCGCATTGGTAGTGAGCCGGTGGTACTGGTCTATACCTCTCCTTTATTGGTGGATGGTTACCAGTGGGTATAGTGTGCTCTACCCCTTTGATCTGCCCAAAGTCTAATGGGTGTTTGCTGAATATTTGTTCATATTCTTTCACTACCCTGTATACTCCATGCTTTTGATGGGAGGGTGTAGAATTGGTACCTACATGTAGCTTTTGGCACCAATCCTCCAGCTTTCCCTCTGAGCCATTGTCCTCCGCCTGATTTGACGGCTTCAAGGGCTCAACGGTGGTGATGGCGTTGTTATCAACCGTATATAGCTTAGCCATGGTAGCATACTTAGGTAGGGTGACCTCATCTTCCCCACAATTTAGAAGGCGTATTGGCACTCTCCCCCTGTGTACCACAACTATTCCTCTGGCCGTCAGTACAGTGGGCCTACTGTCTGAGTACACGGGTTCTACCAGGGCCTGATAGTCTCGCCCTCTGATGCCTATTGCGGCTCTACACCAGACCAGCATTTCTGTTTTGGGAGGAATTACAATAGGTATTGGGTCACTTACCCTTGCACTGCCAATTTCACCTCCTGACATTTCTACCTGCTGCTTCAGCATCAAGGCTTTAATTTCCTTCTGCAGGAGTCTCTGTTGCCCAGGTTTGGCAGTCTCGACGATCTGCTGCAAGACAGTAATTACCTCTGCAAAACAATTTTCAATTACATTCATTCCTAGCAGCATAGTTGGTTCACGTTCTCGTCGGTCAACATCAACAATGATAATACCCTGATTCTGCAATTCTACTCTCCCAATCTTAATGGTCATTTCTCTGAAACCAACCTGTGGTACTAATTCACCATTGCTAGCCCATATAGTCAATGCAACATTAGATGGACCACTGCTAACGTCTGAATCAGCCCAGTACCTCTTATAAAGGACATGCGGAATTGATGATATTTGGGAACCAGTGTCCAGCAAGGCGTTGAGCGGAATGCCATCCAGCACGATGGGGATGACTGGACGTCCTCCCACATACTTGTCGTGCCAGGGTGAAGGACCTTGAGAGTTCATTCCTGAGGAGCGGCCCGCCTCCCCAGGGGATCCCCATTTAAAGCACATTCACGGGCAAAGTGACCTGGCTCATTGCAACGGCGGCAAATGGGCTGTCCATCCGGCTGGTAGCGGTCGCTGGGTCGTCCTCTCGTCGCTTGGTATCTCCTAGGCCTCATCCACGGGACATCCTCCTTGCTGGTCGCCAGCTCAATCTTGGGTGCAGACTTGGATCCACGCAGCTCCTGGACGATTCTAGCCATGGAAGCAACAGTGTCCGTAAGGGCTTCAAGCTTTTGATGTAGAGCCTCATTAGTGATCGGCTCCAGGTGGTTAGCAACAGCCGCTGACATGGCCGATGTCACTGGCACTACTGGCTGCTGGGGTGCCACTGTAAGGTGTTGAACAGAGTCTATATCCTGCGGCTCCTCCACCTGCTGGAGGCGGATGGCTCTATCCTTTAGCTGGGCAAATGTTAGTCCTGGATCCTGGATCACCATCATGCTCAGTTGTCCCCGGTGGGAAGGGGATGAGAGTCCATCCAGGAATTGGTCTATCAGCAGCTTATCTGCTCCAGGGGCTAAGGCAGGTTCTGCTAATTTAAGTGCTCTGAGCGCCTCCTGCAAGTTTAAGGCAAAGTCTCTTGCGCTCTCTCTAGGTTTTTGCTTGCATCTAAAGAACCTCATTTTAGCCCGGCTGCCAGCAGTGGATTCAAAAGCTGCTTTTAGTCCAGCTATTATATGCTCTACAGTGTCCTTTGCATCGTCCGGCCAGGATGTAGCCTCCCGCTGGGCATTGCCAGTTAACTGTCCCATAAGCATACCAACACGCTGGGCTTCTGTCAGGGGGTACATGCTGTAGTAGATTTTTAGCTTTCCAATAAAGTCATTAAGTGTGTTGGGCTCACCTGAGTACTGCGGCAGCCACACTGCACCCGGGGTGTACGGCATCAGGAACGGCATGATAGGTGCCGCTGCACCGCCGGGTACAACAGCGTCTCCCTGCTGCGACATCTTTGCGCCCCCTTAGTTAATTTCACCAGTCTTCTTGACAGCAAGCCTGGGACACTTTTCTGCGTTTTCGTTCGGGTCGCAGCACCGAGCGCACCTCCTCTGCAAGCGGTGGGCGGAGTCTTAGTTTAGGCGCGATGTTTTCCCGCGCGTAGCAGGTAATGGCGTGATTAAAGATGGCGCCTGGAAAATTTTACCAATGATGTTTTTGGATTTTTCCAGGTATCTTTGCAAAGTTTAAAGTACGTTCTTTGTTGCAACAATTCACAGGGCAAGTCTTTTATGCGATGCAATAAGTCTTTACAGGCACACGTCACCCGGGTTGCAGCCGGGTCCAGTCCGCATCCTGTTCGTGACGCCAAAGTTGTGTCGCCAGGGGTTAAGGGGATACCCAGAACCGGGCCAAGGGGTTGCTTCTGGAAAGGGGATCACGGTGTCGTGACCCGGTCCGTGCTCCCTGGTTCCACAATAAAAAGGGGGGTTATGTTCGTGACGCCACCCGTGGAATGTGATCAGAGATGACCACCGCTGCTGCAGAACCTCCGGGGTGATGGAAGGCAGCTTGAGATGGGACGGCTCCCCACGGGTAGAGCCTTTTCCCCGGGGCAGTATGTTAGTCTATGGGGGGAGTGCAGGACACGAGCACAATAAACAGGCAGACTCACGGTTTTGCAGTTTCTTTGTCCTTTACTGATGATGTTATTCAGCAGAGTACTGTCCACGGAGTCTGTGAGGGGTTCAGGGTTTCTCCCACCCAGCCGGGCCGTTTTGGCTTCCTTGCCTGCACTGTGTGTCTGTGGCCCTGCTGATGTGTGAACTATGCAGCCGGCTCTGCTTCTGCTCTGCTCCTAGGTACCGACCTGACAGGCAACTCGAGTCCTTACTTGTATGTTCCTGAACTCTGCGTTTGTTGCTTGTGTCTGTGGTACAGATAGAGAATGTGCAATCCTCACTTCTCTGGTGTTCACTGTGCAGTATGTAACCTGCAGTCTCGGATCCAGCATCCGTTCTGTGTGCTCCACTGGGATGAACTCAGCAATGCTCTGTCTCCCAGGAATGTTCTTCTGTGCACACTTTCTCCTTTCCTCAGACCCTCAGCTAGGCCTGGAATTGGTCAGTGGATCCTGAGGTGAGCTAAAGCCAGCTTCCAACCTGCAGAGATCCTGTCTCCTCAGTGCTCTGCACTGAACTTCCAAACTGAAACTACTGACCATTTCCTCCCCCCAGCAGAATGTACAGGGAAGCAGCTTGGTCTCCCCCTTCTGGCCAGGAGGTCTTGGTGTTGTGTGTGGGGAGTTAACCCTTTGTGTTGTTACTGTGGCAACCCTGGGGTGCCACACAGACACAGGGATAACAGGAAAGGAGCTCAGGACTTGACAGCTAGCTAGCAGACTGGAACGCTGACTGACTAACTAGAGGCGTTGTGTAGGCACCTCCCCTAATGGGAGGGTGCCTTAAATATACTGAGCTTCTCAGCCATAGGCTGGGAGGTATTTCCTAGAAATAGCACGCTGGCCCTTTAAGAGGAGGCCCGGTGTGTGCGCGCGTCTGCACTCCCAGGAACCGTGTGCGGCAGGTACAGGGTCCAAGAGGGGAAGGAGGCAGCAGCACATATGGATGGCCGGGAGAGTGCGTGGGAGGACACGACCCGATTGTTAGTCGGCATCTCTGCAAAGACAACGGCCCTACAATGAAAAATCAATATCAGGAATCCAAACTTGATAGTGAATACTTATTATAAATCATAATCATTTGATAAAGAGCAAATCATAAAGAGCTGTAGAAACCTTTTAGTTTAGGCATGGACATTTTTGAGGGCTCCATTCCAAAATCTTGGCCAAAAAAGCAATGGATGAAGAAGTTGAATGCTGGTGCATGCAGGTCCCTTACGATAGGGCAGGCCCCTTAATATGAGAAGGATGCAGCCAGAAGTCCCGACTAATGCGAGAAGCCTGGGGATTTTAGCACAAGTGGTGGCAATCTGAAGATGCGCTAAGGACCAGATGGGTGATGTAAGGAGTGGAGGGTGGAAGAGCTGAGCAGTAGGGTGAATAAAAGGTTTTTTCATAGTATTCACATATTATTCTTTTCTTTCTCTGAGGTCCGGAGAGCTGATCAAATTAAGGACATTAAATTTGCGGAAAACAACTTCTTTGCAAATCAAATTTCAGGGAAAATCCACTTGAAAAGGCAAATTTGAATTTTGCCTTATTTACTCTTCTCTACCCACAATAATGGGTTCCAAAACGTCTTTATTAATAATAATATTAAAAATAATAAAAATAATAATAATAATAATTTTATTGTGTAAGTTGTGGTTTGTCCTAGTTTCTAGAGGTAGAGCATTCCAGAGGATTGGTGCAGCTCGGGAGAAGTCTTGGAGCCGGGAGTGCGAGGTTTGTATTAATGCAGATGTTAGTTGAAAGCCGTTTTGCGGAGCGTAGAGAAAAGGTAGGGTGATAGACTGAGATAAAGGTGGACAGGTAGGGGGTGCCGCACTGTGAAGAGCTTTGTGGGTGAGAACAGCAATTTAAATTGGATCTTATTATGTATCGTCAGCCAGTGCAATGACTGGCACAGAGCAGAAGCCAGATAGGTGACCCTGGCTGCAGCATTAAGGATGGACTGTAAAGGAGAGAGTCTAGTGAGGGGGAGACCAATTAATAGAGAGTTAAAGGGGTTTTCCGGCTTATTTTGACTTTTTTTTTTTATTACCCTATTGGGCTACATTGGGGCAGGTAAGTAGATAGAGAGCACTTACCTGCCCTGCTGTCAGCCCCTCTCCCCCGGCTCAGAGCGGTCATGTGACCGCTCCTGCCGCGATTTTGCTGCTTCCGGTCATTTCATGTCAACATGGGCAGGGCCATGTTGACATGCAAATCTGGAACAACATGTTACCGCCCTGCTGGGCTGTATAGTACGTGGAGTCCCCGCCCCCTTCCCTGCACCCTCCCACACATTCCCCCACACCTCTTACTCTCCCCGCAACCTCCCCCTGCACTGCTGTGGGGTCCGTGCCCTGGGGGAGGGGCCTGGCGGCGGCTGCCGTGGTGTCAGCGCCAGCACCGCCCCCCTGCTCAGGATCGCACATTCAAATGTAGCGGCATCACAGATCACAGATGCCGGTACATTTGAAAGTGCTGATGAGAAGCAGCGCAGCGCTGCTTCTCATCACTGTCCCTCCCGCTGTCTGTGCTCTCTTCAGCACAGCGGTGACATCACTACTGTGCTGATATGTCCAGAGCACAGACAGCGCGCGAACGTGCAGGAGCGGCGGGGACCGAGGACGGGTGAGTATGTACTCCCTACCTGTGTTCCCGATGGGGATGGGGATGGGGATGGGGGGGTCGGTCGGTGCAGAGCGCTGCGTGCGGTACAGAGCCATATGTGTGTGTGTGTGCGGTGCAGAGCCATGCGTGTGCGGTGCAGAGCCATATGTGTGCGTGTGCGGTACAGAGCCATATGTGTGCATGTGCGGTGCAGAGTCATATGTGTGCGTGTGCGGTGCAGAGCCATATGTGTGCATGTGCGGTGCAGAGCCATATGTGTGCGTGTGCGGTGCAGAGCCATATGTGTGCGTGTGCGGTGCAGAGCCATATGTGCGTGTACGGTGCAGAGCCATATGTGCGTGTGCGGTGCAGAACCATATGTGCGTGTGCGGTGTAGAGCCCGATGTGCGTGTGCGGTGCAGAGCCCGATGTGCGGTGCAGAGCCATATGTGTGCATGTGCGGTGCAGAGCCATATGTGTGCGTGTGCGGTGCAGAGTCATATGTGTGTGTGCGGTGCAGAGCCATGCGTGTGCAGTGCAGAGCCATGCGTGTGCGGTGCAGAGCCATTTGTGTGCGTGTGCGGTGCAGAGCCATATGTGTGCGTGTGCGGTGCAGAGCCATATGTGTGCATGTGCGGTGCAGAGCCATATGTGCATGTGTGATGTGCAGAGCCATATGTGCGTGTGCGGTGCAGAGCCATATGTGCATGTGCGGTGCAGAGCCATATGTGCATGTGCGGTGTAGAGCCCGATGTGAGTGTGCGGTGCAGAGCCCGATGTGCGGTGCAGAGCCCGATGTGCGTGTGCGGTGCAGAGCCTGATGTGCGTGTGCGGTGCAGAGCCTGATGTGCACGTGCGGTGCTGAGTCCGATATGCGTGTGTGTGGTGCAGAGCCATATGTGCGTGTGCGGTGCAGAGCCCGATGTGGTGTGCGGTGCAGAGCCCGATGTGGTGTGGGGTGCAGAGCCTGATGTGCGACTGTTATTTGCAATGCTGTAGTGATAACAGGTCAGGTGCTGGGGCAGAATATACTGACAGGGAATGTGTGTGCAGGGGCGGGCAGAGGGTGGGGCTGGACTGGACACTGGGGTGGGGCTGGACACTGAGGTCGGGCGGTGCAGCTCTGACTGGGAGGTGTGGCACAGGAAGTGGTCAGTTTGCTTGTGCTGAATGTAAAGGAACAAAAGTTAGAAAACAAAAATTAACAATGTAGGGTGTTTTATATGACAATGCAGCACAGATTAGCTTAACAAAATTTTTTGAGTTTATGTCGGACAACTCCTTTAAAGTAGTCAAGGTGGGAGTGGATCAGGGCCTCGATGAGGGTTTTAGTTGTTTCTATGGTGAGAAAAGTGCAGATTTTAGAGATGTTCTTGAGGTGCAAGCGACAGGAGGGGGAAGTCTAGCAAGGGGGTGACCAGTTAATAGAGCATTGCAATAATCAAGGCGGGAGAGGATCAGGGCCACGATGAGGGTTATTGTTGTTTCTATAGTGAGAAAGGGGTGGATTTTAGAGATGCTCTTGGGGTTCAGGCGACAGGAGAGGGCGAGAGATTGAATTTAGGAGGTGAAGGAGAGATCGATATCAAGTATAACCCCCAGACAGCGAGCCTGCGGCCTAGGCGTTATCATGATGTCGCACACTTGATTTTGATTTTAAACCTTAAAATAATGTCTACAGCTTGTATCTGAGAAGGAAATACAAGTAAATGTGTCGCCCAGGGAATGGGGTCCCGGGCAGTTTATCACTGGGTAATGGCTTTTTAAAAGGGGAATATTTATAGCAAAGATTAGAGTCATTAGTGTAAAGCCACCTGTGGGTTGCGGTTAGGATGGTGGAACCGCCGCTGCTGGGTTGGCTGTCCCTAGGGCTGGTGGTGATTGCAGCTGTGGAGGTAGGCCCTACGCAGGTAGTGCTGAGCCTGGGAGATGTATGGTGGTAGCACCGGAATAAGGGAGGCCACACTGGGGTTGTAATTAATAGTCTCTACTCACTCTTGGATGGCTTGTTCAGGTCACTGTATTTCCAGTGCCAGCTTGGGGACTCAGTTGCTCTGTCCCTGGCACCCTCAGTGTGTTTTAGGTCCCTGTAGCTTGAAGCAGTTTGGGGCCTGACTGTCTCTTATTGTGACAGTCTCCTTTCCGTACGGTGGGCAGTGTGGACCCTGTAGGGCTGGTCTGTGTCCCGAACCCTGATCCTTGCTTTACTGCTAGTGCCCCTGGATTTGTTGGTCAGTGCGGTCTGTGAAGGTCCCCTCACTGTGCAGGCATTTGCCAGGCCATATGAAACTGTCAGAGAGGGGAGCCAGCACGATCTGAAAATGGCATGCATCATATAAAAAGTGCAAATTCACAGATTTATTCCAACTGTACTGTAATATAAATGAGATTTTTAGCAAATAATTGATCAATTCTTTGAGCCACCCCTGCCAACGTCACGGCAAATCTCAATAGGGGGGTCCTACTCTATATTCTGTATTTCATGTGCCATGCGGCCTCCTAGATAAAGTTAAAAGCAGAACCATAATGGAGCACACATACCTGTAACCTGTATATAACCGCTTCTATGTTGCAAAAGAGGCAATTGTGGATAGAGGCCAGCCCAGGTCCCAGCATGTGGAGCAAGCTCTACACATACCAGGACTATATCAGAACTGACCCTCCCAGTGCCAGAGAGCAACCATTGATAAAGGCGGACCAGATCCAAGTATGGTGCTTAACTAGCAATGCCTGTGAAAAGGGTGAGGCAACTGAATGTGTACAGCTACCAACAGGAGGAATATATTGCAAACCAAGATCAGGCGTGCATAGCATGGTGGTGACCAGCCACCAGACATTTGTAGAATAACTACAACCAAACAGAGCAAGAAGGCCTGCGGAGGCACCATCACATGTTTCTCAACGCTGGCAGGAAACTAGCCAGGTCTTTCACCGGGAAGGAACAACCACGGGAAGGGCAGTCTCCAGTCAAGGAGACCACCTATGCCAAACATGGTATCCATCCACAGACAGCCGTTTCGGGGTATTTGCCCCTCATCAGTGTGGAGTAGGAATCTGGCTAGTGGGACATTGCCTAGTAAAAGACTATGTGAGCAAGGATGGTTGACCTTAGGGAGATCAACATCCACCACTGCGGAGACACCAACACGTGTTTCTCAACGCAGTGATTCTAGAACAATGCCCCCTGGGAAATATTCAAAGCAAGAAGGCCTGCGGAGACAATGTGGGCAATGTCCCACTAGCCAGATTCCTACTCCACACTGATGAGGGGCAAATACCCCGAAACGGCTGTCTGTGGATGGATACCATGTTTGGCATAGGTGGTCTCCTTGACTGGAGACTGCCCTTCCCGTGGTTGTTCCTTCCCGGTGAAAGACCTGGCTAGTTTCCTGCCAGCGTTGAGAAACATGTGATGGTGTCTCCGCAGGCCTTCTTGCTTTGAATATTTCCCAGGGGGCATTGTTCTAGAATCACTGCGTTGAGAAACACGTGATGGTGTCTCCGCAGTGGTGGATGTTGATCTCCCTAAGGTCAACCATCCTTGCTCATACAACCAAACAGAGAGAGAGGGGAGCCAGCACGATCTGAAAATGGCATGCATCATATAAAAAGTATTATTATTACTATTACTATTACTATTATAATTAAGTATTATTATTACTATTATTATAGTACAGTTGGAATAAATCTGTGAATTTTCACTTTTTATATGATGCATGCCAATTTCAGATCGTGCTGGCTCCTTTTTCTCTGTTATGACCGTAGTTATGCTACAATTCTGGTGACTGACCATCACCATACCATGCACGCCTGATTTTGGTTTGCAATGTATTCCTCCTGTTGGTAGCTGTTCAGATTCAGTTACCTCACCCCTTTCCACAGGCAATGCTAATTAAGCACCATCTTGGATCTGGTCCGCCTTTATCAATGGTTGCTGTCTGGCACTGGGAGGGTCAGTTCTGATATAGTCCTGGTATGTGTAGAGCTTGCTCCACATGCTGGGACCTGGGCTGGTCTCTATCCACAAGTGCCTTTTTTGCAACATGGAAGCGGTTATATACAGGTTACAGGTATGTGTGCTCCATTATGGTTCTGCTTTTAACTTTATCTAGGAGGCCGCATGGCACATGAAATACAGAATATAGAGTAGGACCCCCCTATTGAGATTTGCCGTGACGTTGGCAGGGGTGGCTCAAAAAAAAATTGATCAATTATTTGCTAAAAATCTCATTTTTTTTTTATTATAGTACAGTTGGAATAAATCTGTGAATTTTCACTTTTTATATGATGCATGCCAATTTCAATTTCGTGCTGGCTCCTTTTTCTCCATATGAAACTGTCGCCTGACCTAGGGCTCTGTGCCCCATTGGTGCTCTAGTCCCAGCGGTACTCGGGTGTACCCGCCCTGGCGACCTCTCTCCTGTGCCCCCGGGTCACCGTTACACGACCCAGCTTAAGGCACCTCACTCTTCACTATCCACTACTGTTCTGCATACTGTCTACTCCCACCAGGCCGTCTAGTCCCCTAGTCTGGCTCCGCCCTCTAGGTGGCCATCCCCTTGTGTCTGACTAGTCCATGCCCCCTGGTGTGTCGTGGGAACTAGGATTTTGGTGTGTGTAAGTGTTACTGGCACTGGTGGTCCAGGTCCCAGGGGGTGGGCCCTACAACCTTGTGAGGATGCAGTACCTAGTAGTGCCCTCAGTGGCTCAGGGGTGCCACATAAAGACAAATGAAATCTTCAAAAATCCCAGGTTATACAAAATGGAGACCAGACCCTATAAACAACCACAAAAAAGAAACAGTACTAAAATTTCACAAATCCCTTGATTTTATTATTACAAAAAAAATGACTTAAAAACAACACAGAAGAAGACATGATTTAAAGAGTAGGGGTGGAACAAGAAGAATGCAATTTGGTATTTAGTGGTTTTACTGTCAGAACTTTAGGTGAAAAAATCCCTCTGATTTTTCAAGAATTTCCAAAAGTAAAACCCAAATAAAGACGTTGCGGTGCCACAATCTTCACAAAATAAAAAAAAAAAAAATAACTACAAGCTTTTGAGAAACATGACGCCTGGACGTGATCTCCAACGCTTACAATTTACAATGAGTGATTTATAAAATACAACTGAGATATTTCCAACCGTATCAGTTCTCCTAGGATTAGAATGGCACAATTCCACTTTTTTTATATATATATAATTAAAATTGATGTCAAGGTTGTAACTGAAATTCAGCCCGCTCACCCCTCGGATGATGAGAATGTGCAATTTGGCATTATATGTCGACAGTCAACGGGGTCTGATTTAAAACAGAACTGAAATGAACAAAACCCTGCAACGAGAATCATCCCTTCAAATTAGCTATGATAAACAGGCAAAATCACGAAAAATGGGACACTTAGAAAAACAGGGATCAATTTCTGTCTACGTATAACTTATCCCAAAAAGAAAATTTACACCAAAGCACTTGGCGTTCAACAATCGCTCTATAAAATGCTCTTCATACTTGTTAAATAATGAAGTACAGTTCAGCAATTTTTTTCATTTTTAGACTTTTTTTTTATATTTTGATCATTTTCCTTTCTATTTATCTTTTGAGATGTATTTTGGTTGTGGCAGTGGAGCTATAGAAGAGTGGCTCTATTCTGTGCTTCTATATCTCCACTGCCACAATTGAGCCTGAAGAAGGACATATTAATGATTGTTACCTCAGGTGTTGGCTATAATAAAATTCCCCAAGTTATAAATTGACCACTTCAGTACATTTTTTGAATTCATACTGCATGAGAGCTGGGCACAATAGTCTCTAAGGGGTTTGCACTTTGTGACTTTAGGTTGTTTTTATTTATTGGGGCTAACTATTCGTATTTGCTATACTCGTAACGAGTACTCTCTAATACTCGCGTATTGATTCTGAATAGCATGTTGTTACATCACCACCGGAGTCCGCTCCAGCGACTTCTGCTCCGATCACCAGGCGACGCCGTGTTCCTGCTGTGGATGGTGCTGGTGATGGGAGAGGAGTCGATGCCAGCGGCACTGGTGGGCGCAGGCTCCGATCATCCACTGGGCTGGGTTATCTTGGGATCTGCAGTACCACTGGCTGACTGTGGGTGGCGTGCGTCTTCCAGATGAAGTTGCCAGTGTTCAGCTACAGCCAATTGGAAGACACCACACCCTTCTTAGTTCCCTTCCTTTTTGCTGACCACTGCCAGAGATAGTTCTGATTTCCTGGCTCCTGGTCTGCCCTATTCTGTTTTGTGACTCCTGTGTGCTGACTTCTGCGTGTTTTCTGACTACCCTTCTGCCTGCTGTTTTTGTACCTCGCTGCCCGATCCGGATTTGACCTCTGCTACGTTTTCTGATTACGTCTTTGCCTGCCGATTATGTCCCTGTTCTGCTATTCCTGGTTTGACCCTGCCTGACGACTACCCTCATCGGACTGCAGCCTTACACAGGTGGTGATCTCCAGGGCCCTGTGTAATTCCAAATCCCTGTATAGGGGTTAAAGGGTTTCAGGGTTATGGGGGTCCTGCTTGGTGAGTGGCTTCCCTCTAGCCTGCCCATTACATCTCATCTGAGTCTGTTGATCCAGGCAGGCATTACACATGTGCAATGCAAGTCAAAGGGCAATATTCGCAGCGTAACGAGTAACTCGAATTCTGCACTATTTGCTACTCGCACGAATAGTACGGCATTCGGGTTACTCATTACTTTGCCAGTTTTTCCCCATTGACTTGCATCGTACACGCTATTTGGAATGAATACACAAGTATTAGACAGCACTCGTTATGAGTATAGCGAGTATGAATAGTGAGGTACTCTCTCAACTCTAATTAGGGCCCATTTGTCACAGGTGTGTCACTGGTGACAGACAGTCATGTGGTGTCTGGCAATAGAATGTCACAGCATTTGGCTGCGCAAACTGCTCCCTGACATTCTATCATTCATGTTTGATGCATTTGGTACCCTATGTATCTCTTCTGCTTTATTTTCATCCCTTTTCCTTTAGGACCCTGCAGAATTCCTCACACTTCAGCTGCATTTCATAAGCACTTCCTTGGTGACTATATATACCCTTATTTTCCCATACTCTGTGCTGGTGATAAGTCCTCTGCCCTTCACAAGCCTTCAGTGCAGCAGTCGGCTCGCATTCTTCTGGTTGTTATTGGCAGTTCCTTTTCCTGAGGCATCTGGACATAAATTGTTTGTTGTTTTCCCTTGTTTGTTATCCCATTGTGTCCTTTAGCGCTCAGTGAGGTGGACGAAAAGCTTATCCCATCCGCTCCCTACCTAGGGTCCAGATACAGAGCCAGCCTAGGGTAAGGTATCGTGCTTGGCGCATAAGTGCAGAATCCATCTAGGGCGATGAGGGAACCCAGGGCCCAGCGGTAGGTTTGGTCAGGGGTCAGTATCTCCCCCTACCCTAGACACAGGGTTTCCCTTCCCCTTCACAGTTCACATTTTACTTCCCTGAACCTTAGCGTGACACCGTTGCCAGGAAATCCTGAGTAGTGCGAGGCTGCTTGGTCATTTTGTCACTTCATTATTTTGGGCAGGTGCCAGAGACTTTATCTATGGGAGTGATTGTCTTTAAAAATGGTAGGGTATGTGCCTAAATAGTATGATCCTATCATGATGACTATGGGATAGCAGATAATTGGTACTCCTAGGCTGTCTCTCAAGCTAGGGGGCTATCTCTAACCTCAGAGATACTCTTGATGGTTGAGAGGCTTGACTCTCTTTCCTGGCCCTGCTCCTGACCAGTCCTGATCTGGTTCCCCCTCCCACAGGAGTGTGATGAAACCTAGAGAAAAAGACAGACAGGGGAAAGCCAAAACTCTGTCACGCAGCATGCACATACAAAGGTAAAGACAGTAAAAGGTTCAGAAGGAAAAACAAGAGCTACAGGGAGTAAGGAAACTACAAAATAGCAGATCTACACTCCAAAACCACACCAAGCACAAGTTTCACCAGTAAGTCTGGGACACCATACCTCACAGACCAACAAAGACAAACTATAGGTGGCATGAGTGGAAGGTTTCAACCAGCATAAATAGGAGGGAAGGTGATGTGATAAGCCTCCCCACATGTGATCAAAAAAGCAAGCAGACCAGCAGAGATTAACTGTTGCTAGCCTGCCTATGAATCAGCACACAGCAGGTCAACGCTCGAGTCTGCCTGTGTTGATCCCAGACACCAGAGAAACCATTAGGCAGAGTGTCAGAATCTGCTATCTGAACAGCACTTAACGCCGCCATGACAGTCCGCGAAGTTTGTGCAAAACTATGTGTGATAGCACTTTTGTGCCCAGTAAAAAGCCTCAGGGTGACGTAGTGCAAAAGAAGGAGTCAGTTTTGACCAGAGAAAGAAGCATGGGACGTGCAAGGCTGAAAAATACTGAAAAGGGTCCGAGGAAACAACAGATTCAGATATCTCCAAGAGGCAAAATTTACTTTGACAAGGTGATATAATTTCTGCAAAAATGATTTCTGCATTGTATTTCTTTATGAAATGATTGAGTGTCCGCCATCGATGTTCAACCGTTGACCTCTATTGGATATTTGATGCTTTTGTTCGGATACACTGGTGTGCATTATCATCAATATCTGAGATGTTCTGCCTAAATATATGTGCAATTCCTATATACCCTTAAGTGACTGACCTCTATGGTCTATTATATACATATCCGGTGTACTGTTACAGTATTTTTTTGGTTTATTATATATGATGTACCGTATATCATTTTTCCACTGGAGATTTGTCTTTGTGGTTATTTTTAACTTTGCATAGCAATAAATTGTTATCCTATCATGGACATACCCTAGCTTATAATTTTCTTTATCTGATGTCTTATCTCTTAAGAAAAAGTTATACTTTCTTGATGTTCTTGATGTTGAAGGAAATAAAAAGATCAGGCAATTTGACTTTTCTTTTGGTCTCAAAGGAGGTAAATCTCTGCCAGAAGGTTATGACATCTCCAAATGGAAAACTAGTAAACTCTTGGCCAAACCGATAGTTATTGAAAGTGTATGGGCATTGTAATAAGAATATGTTATGGGTTGTTGTTCGGGAACCCAATTATCAGACATACCGGAGAATTCTGTATCATGGGTCCTCCATTTAGGAGGAATATTTTATTTCTGAAGTAGAGCGTGAGGGAGCCATCTTCCACTATGGAGGACACAACATGTTCATCCATTGATTGGGTCGTTCATCGATTACATCTCATCTGTGGTGGCACTGCAGGAAAACTAAACACTGGAGAGACATACGTTTCAGGCAAATTCACTTAACTTGACTGACAAATTAAATTCAGTCTCAATGGAAAGTGCTCTGATTGCGAAGAAAAGATGTTTCTTACCCTATCAGGTCTGTCTAGAGCCCAAAGAATAATCAACAGAAGGCTGGGAAAGGGGTAAAGTACTAAAATATGTTATTCCCAGCTTGGACCTCCCTTGTCCTCGATAGATGCCACCACTGCAGCTCGCAAGTCCTCCTCCCTGGTTTCTTCATTTGTTCCTTAGTGAAGCCAGTGAAAGGTCTTACATGATGGTGGTGGTGGAACACACGTTGTTGAGGTCAATGACGTGTATCACTCTTGTGTGACCACGTAAAAACAATCACTGACTTAAGCACTGGAATAACCAAAGGACTTGGGAGTGGCGGAGATGTTGTCAGGTGAGGGCCTAGATGAACAACATTTATAACACACATCGTTGAAGTCAATGATGTGTGTTGATCTTCTGTGACCACGTAAGGACAAGCACTGACTACCGCAACAAAATAACCAAAGGACTGTGGCTTGGTGTAGATGTCATAAGGAGTCTGGTGAGGAGGACCTAGGTGAGCAAAATTTATAACACATGTCGTTGATGTCAATGACATATGTCACGATCGTGAGACCATGTAAAGACAATCACTGACTTAAGCACTGGAATAACCGAAGTACTTGGGCATGGCGGAGATGTCATAATGAGTCCGGTGAAGACCTAGGTGAGCAAAGTTTATAACACATGTCGTTCATGTCAATGACATGTGTCGCTCTTGTGTGACCATGTAAGGAGAATCACTTACTTAAGCACCGGAATAACCATAGGATTTGGGAGTGACGTAGATGTCGTAAGGAGTCAGGTGATGACCTGAGTGAGCAAGCATTATTTTGATTTGCTCCCTGATCTCAAAAATGTATGTAAATCCAATTACAGAAATTTGAGGAAATTCATAAATTCTATTCATTATGGATCAAATCGCTCATATCTCGTTAGATTAAAGAAGAGCATGGTACGAAGGCGAAGCTCAACCCATAACAATTCAGGGTCTTGCTGGTTTCTTAATGTGTTGTCACATTAAACTTTTTATATATTTATCTTGGATGGATGTGCCGAGATTTTTTCTTATTCTTCTAAAGTTGACCTTGGTGGTCTCAAAGGAAGAAGTTCCTCAGATCAATATATTTTTGAGGACCATTCTACGAACAGGTTTTTGACAGCCTTTTTTAATTAACGAGAGTTAAGAAAAAATCCAAGTCCAGAAAGTCCCAAAAAAAATCCAAAAAAGTCCAAAGAAAATCCAAAAAAATCAAAGTTAAGAAAAGATCCAAGTCTCGAAATCTGGAGAACAGGTGCAGAGTTTTTTTTCCATAGATGCCAGTCTCTACCCAATGAATAAATCTCAACGAGTTTGTCTAATTCACCAATAAGTGTATTCTTTACTAACTACAGGGAGCTAACATTCCTTCCAACTATAATTGTCTTAATGCCTGTTTTAATCAGTATTAACTACTAGCAATACGATGCTTTTAATTATGTTATAAACGAGTCCTTTATTGGCCTGTTTTGGGAAGCAAATTAGTCAAAAGGAGCTGTTAATCAAAAACGTGTTACTGGCACAAAATAAATGTTCATTTAAGGAACCATTTAAAACAAACCTGGCTCATTGACTCTGACAACCTACAAGGACATGAAGGTCTCCCGAGGATATCTCCTCCCGTAGTCTTCCAGATACGCCTAGCTGCTCGCAAGTTATAAGTAGAAACATATTAAGCAGTTTGGGTCATTCATCAGCTAACTTTTACTACTGTATTCAGGAAAATGAGCCTCCTAGGAACTTCTCAGCAGATCTATCCCTTCATTAGCTAAGTAATATTGAGAGAGATGTTACCCTGTCAGTATGAATGGACTGAATTACAGTCAAAAGGCCATTTAGTCAGGGAGCCACTTGTAAGGACCGGCAAGTCTTTAATTAATAATCATCTGTGATATAAGGGTAATAAAAATAAAAAATTATTGAGTCAGAAGACTAGAAATATGATGATATGTGAGATAGATCTCATGGGAGAGTATTGGAACTGAGTGTGCTTTCTACTGACGTGCAGCCTCCTGGCATTGAGTTCACTTTTGGAGGTTTTGAAACATATTGTGAGTCCACTGGTGGACACAGGCAGAAGGGCAGTAAGGGCAGTATTTGGGTCCTATTCAGTCCTATGACTCATCATAATGCCCAATTCCACCTGCATTGGAGGGAGAAAAGGCCCCCTAACCTCTTGGGCCCCAGTGCGGTTGCACAGGTTGCACCAATATGTCTGCCACTGTATGAGTCAAACAAACTAAACTAAAGTATAATATCAAAACGTTTTATATGATTAACATTCATGTTGGCCCCGACCTCTTCTGTTTCCTCTTCGTCACCGGGTGGCGTTGCATCTTCATTGAAGGCGACACAGATCACCAATGCTGCAGCCCTGATTAATTCCAGGGACTTGTGCTGCCATTAAGGGAGATAGAAGGGAGTGACTTCCTAGTATTTTTAGTAATGTCTCCTGCTGTGGGTCTGCAATTTATTTAAAGGGAATCTGTTAGCAGGTTTTTGCTATGTCATCTGAAGACAACATGCTGTAGGGGTTAAAACACAAGATTTCAGTGATGCCTCTCTTATCAAGGTCTGTAATGTTGTTTACTTGCTATGTTTGTTTTAGCATCAGGAGATTATCATTGCTCAGACTACATTAGCTCATGCCAGTAGTCTGACACTCCCCCTTCTGTGAGAAGTAGCTCACTGTCTATAGACCATGTACATAGTGAGTTTGGTGTCGGCGGGGGCAGTTTTCTCAGCTTGGCTACATGGCTAAATCTAAAAACTCTGATTGTGTCAGAACCGCTGTACCGAGTAAACTAAGTGACATATCGTTGGATTCAGTGTCTCATTCCTATATTATGTTGTTCTCAGATGAGGTAGCAAAAACTTGCTGACAGATTTCCTTTAACATTCTGAATCTCTGTTTCCCAGTGCCAGTTATAAGGGTCATGGTTCTGATCCATGGTGCTCTGCTTTCCTGCAGAGCTGATGCTCTGTTTTGTTTTGTGCTCTTGTAAACATGTTGTACTCGGCATCAGGTCCTGCGTTGGTGCTGGGAGGAGCCTGTTTTCAGGCGCCTCATTCTGGGTGATTGCTCTGCTTCATTAGGGAGCGATCTCACCTGGAACGTCACCAGTCCTAGTTCCTAGTTCCTAGGTCTGCAGTGAGTGCTCTGGCTCTGACATTTTCCCCTGGCTTCTGACCCCCATCTCATACAATGATTTTGGCTCGACTTTCTTGCTGTATACCTTACTTGCCTTCTTGGCCTCTGACCTCCGGCTCGTACCCTGACCTTGGCTCTGTTTTCTCCCTGTGTACCTTACATTACTTCCAGGCTTCTGACCTCTGGCTCGTACCCTGACCTTGGCTCTGCTTTCTCCCTGTGTACCTTACATTACTTCCAGGCTTCTGACCTCTGGCTCGTACCCTGACCTTGGCTCCACTTTCTTCCCTGTGTACCATATGTGACTTCCTGGCTCTGACCTTTGGCTTGTTTGACTACCCTTTCACTAGTTGCATCTAGAGACACCTAGTGGTTGATCATCACAATAAGTACTTCTTTACCTGGTCCACACCTTTGTCCTCTGTTTTAGTATTATAGTTCTAATGATTTCCTATTAACCCATTTACTAACTTTTCTTCTGACTGATGATTTTGTTCCAATTCTGTACCTCTTAATTCTGACCTTGATATCTGACTTTTCTGCCACCCTTCTACATCCAACTCAACTCAGAGTCCCTTTATAAGTCCTGATGCCTGAACATAGGTTAAAGACTGAAGGCCAAGGCTCTGCTGGGACCTAATAGTCATAATAGCTAAAGCAGAACCTGTCTGTGGAAGCCTCATGTAGAGCAGCCAGGTGGCAACCTTTACAATATAAAGTATACTTTCCATCTTATCTTGTATAAAGTATGTGTGTGAAGATCACTGTGAAGGAGCCCACACATGAGATAACTTGGGGTGAACAACGGATCAGGCAAAACCAACACATCTGACTCTTCTTTCCACCAACAACTGCTGTGAGTAATCGTAGAGTCAAATTCCATCCATATAGGTGGTTAGTTCGCTCCTGCTCCGACTGAAGATAGCAGGTTCTCCGACTTTCCTCTTATGTACATGGTCAATTTGGTCCCTTCTTCCTATTCAGAACACATGCACGCTCAGCCGAGTCCAGCGTCTGAAAGAACAGCTGCTGGATGAGAGTCATCGGAGGTGTCCGGGCCCTGTCAGGATGTCCTCCCCTAACTAAAATATGATCAGAATATTGTCCCACATTCTCCCATTACAGTAAATATCATTCTGCTTCCACATAAGAAAGGAGAATAAATATGAATAACAATGAGAAATAAACATGGAAAGAGAAAGATAGACATGGAAAGAGAAAGAAAAAGAGAGAGAAAAAGAGAGAACGAGAGAGAAAGAGAAAAAGAAAGAGCAAAAGAAAGAGAAAAAGAAAGCGTGAAAGAGTGAAAAAAAGAGCAAAAGAAAGAAGAAAGAGCAAAATAAAGAGAGAAAGAAAGAGTGAAACAAAGAAGGAAGGAAAGGGCAAAAGAAGGAAAGAGCAAAAGAAAGAAAGTGAAAGAAAGATGGATAGATAGATAAATAGAGGAAAAGAAAGGGAGAACAAAAGAAAGAGGAGAAAGAAAAAGAAATAGTGAAAG